>NC_081426.1:5550181-5595181 GCF_949786415.1 Peromyscus eremicus | reverse complement strand
CTTGTCTACTGTGTGTTGGTGGCAGCAGCCAGCACCATAGTAACAGGAGGTGAGTACAGATGAGCAGCCTCCCAGGTCTCACAACCAGTACTATGGTCACAGGTGAGTACAGATGAGCAGCCTCCCCAGACCTCACAACCAGCACTGTAGTCACAGGCAAGTACAGATGAGAGCCTCCCTGAGGCCTCACTGGTTTCCTTGTATAATTGTGCAGATCTGCAGTAGACTTTACATGATGATGAAAACAAAACCACTGAAAATGTGGGTTCTGTTTGTTGCTTCACCACAGCTTAGCCCTTAGCTTCTTGAACTGGAGGTAGTAACCTCATTTGATGACATAACTGAATACGGTAGTTGTAAAAAGTATGAGCAGAGTCAAGGTTTTCTGAACACATACCCACCAAAGGCAAACATATAATGAATCTGAAGTGTTTCTGGCGTCATTCTCCCATGTTGCATCCTGACACTTCACTGCAGCCTCGGTTCTAAATGCACAGCGTGCATTCTTTGCACTGTGCATGAAATCATAACATGGAATACCAGCAAAGGTTTCCTGAGTGTCCTTGGTTCAGATTCACAACTTCTATTTGTAATGAATTGCAATGTTTCAACTATACATACACAGTTTCGTGCTAGCTAGTAGAAATATAATAGTTTAACTGTGAAAAAAACAAATGTTTTTAATATTTGCTATTGCCATTCTTCAGTATGTAAGCATTGAATTAGTGTATCTGCATTTGGTTAGAGTGTTTGGTTTTGAAAAATAATTTTTGAATTGTTGACTTGAGTTCCATTAAATGGATTTGGGATTAAGGTTAGGATAAAATTCCTAACAATTTCTGAAATGACACTCGACATCCTTGTGCCCTTGTATACTGCAGATTTACACAATGCAGTGTTCTCAGAATTGATGAACATGAAGTCAAAATAGCCATCGAACATGAAGATCATTGACAACACTTTATGTCCTACAATATTAAATAATCAGCCAAAAATTAATTTGTTATATAAAAATAAACATATCTATGTCATTAGTATTTAATTTTGCTTGATTCCTAAGTAAATGGTAAAATCATATGTATAATAAAGCATTTTCTTAATTTTTTATGATTATTATCAAATGTTTGATTTATAGACCTATTTTATATACCTATATAGTTGGGGACACCTAAAGTTTTCTCAGGTGAAAAGGTATCACAAGTGGAAAAAGTTCCTATTTAGACATGGGCTCCACCTACTTTTCTCCTTGTGAAAAAAATACTCTGACAAAGGCAACTTAAAGGAAGATGGTCTTAGTGTGGCTTACAGTGCCAGAGGGATGCAGTCCATCAAAGTGGGGCAGGGAAAGCAGGAGGCTGGAAAAGCATGGCATGGAGCAAGAAACTGGCTGGAAGGAAAAGGGTGAAGAGGAAGAGAGCTCCTCAGTGAATACTTCTTCCTGTAAGGCTCACCTCCTAAAACTTCTAAAACTTTCCCCAAAAGCACCACCTGCTAGTACCAGCTGCTCAAAGGTGAGCCAGTGGTGGACATTTCACACTCAACCCACAACCGCACACCCCCCTCCTCTTTCTTTTCCCTTTTTCTTTGTCTCATAATTTATTACCTAAAACTCCTAGTCATTTCTCTACTCTTGAAAAGCAATGATTTTGACTGAATGACTTACAAGATGAAAAAGATGCTCTACAAAAACACTGACTAAGTCACTAGCCTGTTGTCACTGATCAAAGCGCCCACCCTTACCTCCGAATAGGGTTGTGGATGATGTGGGCTTTATTGTCTTTACCCATCCATCAAAGACCTCTGCTGTTAGTGCATCCCCAGAACCTCTGTGGTTCAACTTTCCAAGATTTAGAAAAAAATGTTCCTAAACAGCTTCCTACTCTTAGAGCCCAGAATTAAAGAGAATAGGTGTCAGAGCTCTAAACAGGAGTGTAAAAGCATGCCGTAATTGCCTACCTCAGGCTTAAGCACTTACAGCAAAGTAAAGATCCAGCATAAGTTTCAGCAGACACAACTTTGAACCCAGAAATAAACTGGGCAAAATTCAAAATAGGAAAATGAGTCAGGAAAGAGGTGCCACCCACTCAAATTCACTGTCTCTCAGCTGACGTCATGATTTTGCATAGTAGGATAACTTGCTGAACTAGAAGACTACTTCCCAGCCATTTTGTATATGGATGGAATGATGAGATGATGTTTGTGCCAACTAAAAGTTAATAAAGAAAGCAGTGAGTAAGGTGGCCACCACTTGGAGGTCCTGCTTTAACTTCCTGCTGTGGGATGGTCTGTATGTCAAGTGTGTTGCTGATTGGTCAATAAATAAATCACTGACTGGCCAGTGGCCAGGCAGGAAGTATAGGCGGGACAAGGAAGAGAATAAAGCTGGGAAGAGGAAGGCTGAGTCAGAGACACTGCTAGCCGCCACGATGACAAACAGCATGTGAAGATGCTGGTAAGCCATGAGCCACGTGGCAAGGTATAGATTTATAGAAATGGGTTAATTCAAGATAGAAGAAGTAGATAACAAGAAGCCTACCAAGGCCATACAGTTTGTAAGCAATATAAGTCTCTGTGTTTACTTGGTCGGGTCTGAGCGGCTGTGGGACTGGCAGGTGAGAGAGATTTGTCCTGACTGTGGGCTAGGCAGGAAAACTCTAGCTACAACTTCCCTTATCTTTCTAACTCCAGGCTCTGACAACTTCAGATTCCATCACCATCTTTCTACTGCCCAGGGCCAAAAATGATAGATAATAACTAGAAAACGAACCCATGCTCCTGACAACCCTATGAAGTCTGATTACCTATCCCAAACTCCCCTCTTACAGGCTTCCTTTACCTCATCAGGACACAGATGGCCTCATCTCTTCCATGAGCAGAACAGAATTCCTGAGAGATGTGGTGAGCACGGACAGATGAAGGAGAAAAGCCAGTACTGCCTGGAGCTGCTTGCCTGAAGCTGTCCAGTACTTGAGCCTCTCCCACAGCAGCTGCTGACCTGATCTCTGTTCTGAACATGCATAAGTAACATCAAGAACAACACTACACAGCACAGGATATCTGAGCTCTGCCTTTCCTAGCTGTGTTCTCAACAAGTCAGAGGACAACCCTGAGCTGCTGTGGGGAAGTTTCCCCAGCTAAACGGGGGATAGTACTCTCTATCCCAGTGCTCAAAGCAGTAAATGAAATAACACAAGAAACATAGTGAGTACATGGAGAGCTACAGAAGATTGCCACCTTCAGATGGAACTCCAGTTATGGAGTTGGGCTTACAGGTTTATCTTAAAAAATTTCAAGACTGTCACAAGATTGTTGCCTTCTAGGGCCTAATTCCACATTCAATAGAGCAATATCGCTACACATGCACGCATGACCTGGAAAGTCCTAAACAGTCACCAGGGCTCTGGGTCTGCCTAGAAGATGAGCAGAGGGTGGACTTGGGCAGCCTTCACTTTAGCACTAATGGAAGGCTATGGTGCTTGAGCTGAAATGAATAATTTTCATCTTAGTACAAAGGAGTCCTTTCTCTTTGACAGTACAGGCCCTTAAAGTTCACAGCATGGGTGACTGTAGAATCCAAAAGAATCATTATCTCTAACAGTATAGAAATATAGAAAATGTCTTTTATAGAAACACAGATTCAATAGTTGACTTATTATATGTCTGTATTATATAAAACTTATACATTTATAAAATTTCTAGATACATGGTTGACTGAAATTTTTTTGGTTTTTTTTTTGTTTGTTTTTTATGTTGTATTTTTTTATTTTATAATTTAATTTAATTTTACATATCAGCCACGGATTCCCTTGTCCTCCCCCCCCCCCGCCCCCCCCCAGCCTTTTCCCCATCCCACCCCACATTCCCATCTCCTCCAGGGGGCAAAGACTCCCCTGGGGATTGAGTTCAACCTGGTAGATTCAGTTCAGGCAAGTCTGAACTGGTTTTTTTGGTTTTTTGAGACAGGGTTTCTCTGTGTAGTTTTGGTGCCTGTCCGGGATCTCGCTCTGTAGACCAGGATGGCCTCGAACTCACAGAGATCCTCCTGGCTCTGCCTTCTGAGTGCTGAGATTAAAGGCATGTGCCACCGCCGCCTGGCTAGCTTGACTGAAATTTTATACAAATATGTTATTACGCACAATAAAACCAAAATATAATAAAGAAGCTACATGTCTTTTTTTTTTTTTTTTTTTGTTTCTCTCTTGCTGGACATGGAACTCTCATTTCACACATGCTGGGCAAGCATTCTACCACCAAGCTTCACTCCTAGCCCATCCATGAATATTCTGTTTCTATACAATATTCTAGAGGACTTGTTATTTTTAAAGTAAATAAGATGTACCATCTTTGAACCTGGAACTTTATAAGTTTGAAATTCTGTTAAAAATGAACAATGCAAAGAGTCAAAAGGCAACTAAAGGTTCATGCTCCCTGTCTCTGGCACATCACTACAGAGCCAGTGCTCCTCCTGCTGCCACAGTGCTCCTCCTGCTGCCACAGTGCTCCCAGAACATACAGACTTCATGATCTCTGATAACCTTGCACATGGTTGGTATACAAGAAAGTTTTGAAATACTAAACATATAAATACACCATCCCCCTAATTAGTCTTTCTGGTTTTTTCCCTTGTGTTCATAGCCCCCTTCTCACTGATGGGTCCTAATGACAGTCAGACCATACAACTGGAAAATCTCTAGCTCAAACAGTACATTTCAAATTCCTACTTGTTCACTGAAGTCCAGCACAAGCCAATGCTCAGCAGTGTGGAACTGTCCATGGTTTTTCTAGCTTTTTATTTGGCTCTACTAAGAAGAATTCGTGTGTGTGTCTGTCTTTCTGTGTCTGTGTGTGTGTATGTCTGTGTGTGTGTGTATGTGTGTGTGTGTGTGTGTGTGTGTGTGTGTGTGTGTATGTCTGTGTGTGTGGTGTACTACTGGAGGGTGATGCACACAAGTATATACATGCACAGGCTACAAGATGATGCTGAACATCCTTCTTTATCACTCTCTACCTTATTGCCTTGAGACAGGGTCTCTCACTGAACTGGAAATCTGCCATTTCATCTAGGCTGATGAGACAGAAAATGCCTGGGATCCACCTGTCACAATTGGCCCCCAGTTCTGGGGTAATAGATACAGACTCATCAATGCTTGTCTGTTTATGTGGGTGCTGGGGATTTCAACACATATCCTCATGCTCATGCAGGGGATAGTCATACCCACTGAGCATTCTCTCCAGCCCCCTGTTAAGAAGGATTGTATTCTTCATCTTGCTGCCATGGTTGAAACTCCTGTCCTTCATTGTAAAGTTCTTGAAAGGTAACAAATAATATTCTTCTTCTATTTGGGGTTCCCATAACTTCTTATATGTACATGTTTCTCATCTTGCATTATACTGTATTGCAATCATACACATCTGCTGTGGGATGCTTTGTATGCTGTGAATATATGTTGCTCTGATTGGTTGATAAATAAAACGCTGATTGGCCAGTAGCCAGGCAGGAAGTATAGGCAGGATAAACAGACAAAGAGAATTCTGGGGAGAGGAAGGCTGAGTCAGGAGATGCCAGCCCGCCATCTAGGGAGCAGCATGTAATGGTACACAGGTAAAGCCACAGAAAACATGGCAACATATAGATTGACAGAAATGAGCTGAGTTTAAGTGTAGGAGCTAGTCAGTGGTAGGCCTGAGCTAATGGCTGAGCAGTTTTAATTAATATAAGCCTCTGTGTGTTTACTTGGGTCTGCGCAGCTGCAGACCAGGCAGGACACAGGAAAACTTCAGCAACATATATCCCTGCCAGCATCCTCTCTATTACACTGGTATTCCTCAAGACCATGTCTTGTTTCTTATACATTTATACATTTAATGGTCATGGTTCTAGTGAAGAATATTATATAATATACACTCAATATTAATTGTTGAAAAGTAGGTAAATAAATTGATACATTATCACACTGGTTAACTCAGTTGGGGTCTTTGTTGTTATTATTATTGTTGTTGTTATTCTGTCTGTTCTTCATAGTTATATTTCAAATTGTATTTTTCTTAGTTTTACTACAATGCTAGGAGGATAGATACACTAATAAAGTCCTTTCCACTTGAGGTAAATTCCATTTGAAAAAGTTGGCATTCTATCAACAAATAAAGCATTTAGCACATGGCAAGTTGTACTAACATCAAACATACCATAGAAATAAAACATTTGCATCCTACCCCAGAAACAAGACAAATGTATTTTTGGTAACAAGAAACCAATTTTGAAAATAAATATGGCATTCAAGTGTCATAAAAAATTCAAAGACTTACTAGTTTTTGTACATTATGTATTTCTAAAGTATGTTATTTCAGAGTTCAAGAAGACAACATTAAAAAAAGGCCTAAACATTGTCATATGGGTACCATAAACTTTAGAAAAGATGTTTTCCAAATGTTACATGTAAAGATAAACAAGAATCCAAGGCAGAGGTTAGCACACCCAGACTACCCCAGAAAGTAGTGAAGAAAAAGTTGTCAACACAGGCCAAAAAGCCACCTGGAAATCAACTTGATGACGACAGATTCGATGAGGTTTTAAACAACAGGCTGTGAGAGGCCCGACTACCAACCGGAGAAGATACTCAGTCAGGAGAACCACTGGCATCTGAGTCAAGAGCCCAAAGGTGAGAAAGCTCCCCAAAAACACAGTGACGATGTAGTCTTCCAGATTCACATCCCTGACAGGAAAAAGAAGGAGCAACAGGAAGCCTACTGGGCCAGAGAAGAACAGAGGACGTGCTTCTAGGGAAAAAGCAACTTTCTTATGTTTTTATATAAAAGATTAAGAAAGAGGTAGAGGCCAAGACAGATGACAGGAAGTTGTACAAAAGGCAGTGTACAGACATCCCAGAAACTTTCAAACTTGAGATCACTGGAGGGATTTTGTTTGTCACTAAGAGAACTCAGCAGTGTTGGCTCCACCCCTTCTTAGGGATGAGCTGATGGACCCAAAGTGGGGAAATGCCCTCATCAGAAACGGGAGGAAGACACTGGGGGACTCTTCTTCAATCTTGTAAAGTACCAGTGATTTGACTGACAGCTGAATACCATCTTTGTCAAATCTTCCAATACCATCAAGCTAAGGAAACCAATATTTCCTACACAATGAATGTCTTTAAAAGATCTCAGTATACTGCCAAGCTAGACTTCATAAAGGGAGACTAAATTTAAGAGGTAAAATTATTAAAGTTTTGAACTACATAGAAAGAAAATTAGAAAAAGTAAAAGATTGGAAAATGTGGCCTAGAAGTGGGAGCTTGACTAAAATGCACTTAGAAGTCTTTGTTAGCTGTAAGCTCCATATACACAAAAACATCATGATATGGCGGCTCCAAAAAACAACTCAGTCTTAGGTCTTAAGCATTATGAATAACAACAGTACAGCCAGATAGTGGTGGCGAATGCCTTTAATCCCAGCACTTGGGAAGCAGAGCCAGGTGGATCTCTGTGAGTTCGAGGCCAGCCTGCTAGCATGCTCTACGGCGTGAGATCCAGGACAGGCACCAAAACTACATAAAGAAACCCTGCCTCAAAAAACCAAAAAAAAAAAAAAAAAAAAAAAAGAATAACAGTACAATGTCAATATTCTATATAATGGTCCTACTCTACTATTAAAAGTATGATCTGGGGGCTGGAGAGATGGCTCAGAGGTTAAGAGCACAGACTGCTCTTCCAGAGGTCCTGAGTTCAATTCCCAGCAACCACATGGTGGCTCACAACCATCTGTAATGAGATCTAGTGTCCTCTTCTGGCCAGAAGTCATACATGCTGTATACATAATAAATAAATAAATCTTTTTAAAAAAAAATATGATCTGTAATATTTGGTTCTATTCTGGTTGCTGTACTTAAGATAACATATGACATACCAAGCTACACTCAGAAAACAGCCATTAAATAGTGTGGAAAATAAAAGTCAAGTGGCTGAATTGACTATGGTATGTTATTTGCAGAAGGGAATCAAGAAGAGAAATATTTTGTCTTCAAGTGTTTGTAAGAGTCTTGGGTCAGATCTGGATGGTGGTATCTTGTGCACTGGTGGGAGAGAATGATCTCTAACCAGAAGACTCATTCTTAAACGTTTTGATCTCAGGACACCATTAGACTTTATACTTAATAAATTATCAAGACACTTACAAATTTCCATTTATGTAGGCTATACTTATTAATGTTTAGTATACTTTAAATTAAAAACTATTAGTTTTTTAAAATAATAAACCTATAACATTTATACATAAGTAAAACTCTAATGAGTTGTTTTTAAGTTAAATCATTTAATAAAAAAGTAGCATGGCATTTTAGTTTTTGAAATCTCTTCAATGTCATATTTCATAAAAGACAGCTGTATTCTCATATCCACATTAACATTCAGTCTGTTAAGATGTCACATGTCATGTAGTCTCCGGAAGACTTCACTGCAGTTTTGTTCAAGATGTGAATGAAGAAGACAAATGATGTCTGTGTAGTATTAGGAAAACAGCTTTGGCCATGAAGGTCCCTGCAAGAGATTCAGAGTCACTCAAGGTCCTTGGATGACACTTAAGAAAAGCTGATCTGGTACAAGGAAAAATTATTATTAATTAGAATTATACAAAATTGGGGTGGATCATGTCATGAGACAAGTTAGGGTTCCTGGAGCTATTGAATAAAAGCCCAAATTACCTAACTTGTCAAGAGATTCACATTTTAGGAACAGTGTATAATAAACCCATCTTCCTTTTAAGTGCCTGACATAACTCTACAGCAACGTTAAAACTGAATGTCCTACTAATATCTATTTTTAAAGAAACTGCCATTTAAATAATATTTGAGACAGTCTTAGAGTTGCTGGCAGTACAGGAGTGTGGGGCTGCTGGGGAGTGCAGGGATGTGGGGCTGCTGGGGAGTGCAGGGGTGTGGAGTGCAGGGGTGTGGAGTTGTTGGGGAATGCAAGGGTGTGGAGTTGCTGGGGAGTGCAGGGGTGTGGAGTTGCTGGCAGTACAGGGGTGTGGGGCTGCTGGGGAGTGCAAAGATGTGGGGCTGCTGGGGAGTGCAAGGGTGTGGAGTTGCTGGGGAGTGCAGGGGTGTGGAGTTGTTGGGGAGTGCAGGGGTGTGGGGCTGCTGGGGAGTGCAGGGGTGTGGGGCTGCTGGGGAGTGCAGGGGTGTGGAGTTGCTGGGGAGTGCAGGGGTGTGGGGTTTCTGGGGAGTGCAGGGGTATGGGGCTGCTGGGGAGTGCAGGGGTGTGGGGTTGCTGGTAGTGCAGGGGTGTGGTGTTCAGCTTCTCAGGCACCACTGAATTCTCTCTGCAGAAATTCTGAGAGATAATGTAACCTTACAGGTAGGAAACAACCCTTGGTGGCAGACATCTCTTAGGAGTGTCACCTATCACCACTTTCTGCATATCACAGATTCTGTTCTTTGCCTGAAAACATGCTTATTCTATACCACTTAGAAGGTTTGTCGGCACTAACAATGTTGGAAAACCTTTCCTTCTACATTATAGGCTTTCAAATATTTAAAGATAGTGAATTTGTCTAAATGTTTTTTAATAAATAGGCTATACCTTTCTGAGATAAGCATGTTTCATTGGTAGTTTAAGACATAATCTTGTAATAAGTGAACCAAAAGCTACTCCTGGAAAAGTATCTCAAATGAAAAGGTGAAGTATTAGCAGAAAGTTACAAAGTCTTTCTACAAGTTTTTTTTTTAAAGCAATTCCTTTAAAATATTGCACTGTGTTTCAAAGCAACTCTATCAATCACCCAAGTCTCTCTGTACATGAACAATTAATTTACTAGTCTGAAGTTGACTTGTGGAGGTATTTTTTAATCTATATCAAAATGGAGTTTTCAGTCTGATTTATAGTAGATTAATCAAGATAGAATACAAAGTGATTTTGTGTTCGGTGAAGCTACATTATATAAAATCTGATTCAGTTTACTGAATTGATTATCAATGAAAGAAATGTGTATTATGTATCATAACCTGGTGTCAAAATCTGTTTGTTTTGAGCTGACCCATCAGTTACAAATGAGCTTCCCCACCTACCTCCCACCCCAATGATAATATAATATGCTGATCAACAGAAGCCTAGGTACTCAGAATACATGCATTGTAGCAGAGATGTGCTAATCAGCATTCCCTTTCTTAGCTGCATAATTCACACAAAATTAAAACCCAGGGTCTGCATCTCCCATCAAAGAAAAATGCAAGAGGTATGGGTGAGTGATTAGTCTCTGCAGTTGGCAATGTTTGGAATGGCATCTCAATTACGGCCTGTTCCCTGGAATGCCAACCTCCATCCTATGGTTTTCTATAACAAACCTCCTTTTTGAGCCTTAGGTGTAGAAACTGAATTTGGGACAGCACTTGGCCCTAGCCTTTCAGAATAGGAAATGTCTTCTACTTTCCAAACTGGAGGAGCTGCTTATTACTATGAGGTTCTGGAAGCAAGAAGAATGGGCAGGAGACTGAGTTTCCTTTGTTTGTTTGTTTGTTTGTTTGTTTGTTTGTTTGTTTTTCAACCTGAAGGGCAAAGTGAAATAACTCCAGGCAACTGCTTTATCTATATTTAGAACACTCTACTTGAAAAAGAAGTGAATTCAACTCTTCCAGGCATTGCTGTAAATAATATCCATCTTCCTGCCCATAAACCACTAACATCCTATTGTCTTCCATCAGGTAAGTCCTTAATCCCCCCACACTCTCCATTTTTTTTTTTTATTCAATAGGTAAAATTTACATGTGGCTAAATGCAGAGATCTTAAGAGGGCCATATGATATGTTTTGATAAGTGCACATTCCATTTATTCTCAAGGAGATGTTTAAGACCCACATCAAGATATAGATCCTGCCTGTCACTCAGAAAGGTTTTCTTATGGTCCTGCTAGATCACCCTCCGCCCAGGCCTGGGTCTGTTTTTCAGCTTCAGTGAGGGCCTCGTGACTTCCGTCTAACACGGTTCCGGGCTCGCCAGTGCGGTCACATGCGTTCCGTCCCTCTCCTATGTATTTTTGGTTAACGCTCCACTGTGTGAACATCTCCAAATTATGACTTCATTCTTGAACATTTGAGTTGCTTCTAGTTTAGGGCTTTTATAACATAAACTACCACAAACAAAGCTTTTCTCATGGGTGCCATTTTTCATCTGTCTTGCGTAAATATTCTTCACAAGCAACTCCAACATGACAGCTTCAGTTCTCCACATCAAAACAAAGATTTGGTGCGGAGAATGGACATATATCCACCTTGGGTGTTGGTTGTTGTTACTTTTTTTGCTTTTCCTTATTGTCATTTTGGGTTATTTTTTTCTTACTGTTGCTTTGTTTTGTAAAATTAAACTTCTAGCATTTTAATGACAATATAACATATATGCATATATATGTATATACATATATATATAATGTTTTTTTCATCCACCAATTTGCCAAAGTAGATTTTATAGCTCCCTCCTGAAATACAGTAGGTGTACACATGGTCTCTGATGTTATGTCCACCTCCATGTCACACATACTTACATGGTCTCTTAAAGATCATCTTTCTTGCACAGAATATACTTAAATTTTTAATTAGATTTTGTGATCTAAAAAATTTCAAATAAAATATTCCTTAATGGAATTATCATGCCACAGATAGAAATTCAAAAATAAGTCTTTAGTATAATCTGCCTAATGCCTGAGTTCTAGAGAAGAGCAACCTAGGACACATAAACTGAAAAACCTTACCAAAGGGAAGCCATTGTGAGTGACAGAGACAACACCTTCTCCTCCCTGACAGTCTCAGGAAACTACCTTGACTTGTAGGTCATTCTAAGGTTGAAATCTCACTGCAAGAGGGAAGAGAGGGGCAAGCCAAAAAATAGAGTCTGTGCTTTGCATGCACAAGGCCTTAGATTCATCCCCAGCACACATCTCACTCCTCCAGTCAGTCAGTTGTATGATCTTTATGAGTTTCTCCTCCAGAAGCTCTTGATTTATTATGCCTTTACATTCATGTTATTAACAATATTTGCTACTTAATTCAAAACATTTTTAGAAAACTGCACTGCCTGAGATAAACTATGTCCTAGGTAATGTTGTAAACCAGAAAGGATAGTACTCTCTATTTTTACAAAGAGCAACTAATGTGACAGGATTGAGTGCTGCTGACCAAAGTCAAGGAGGCAAAACTCAGTCTTGGCAGTTCAGACACTCATCCCCACAACCATTCCTTGTCTGAGAGTCTCCAAATGTCCACCACCTTTTTTATGTTGTGTTTTGTTTTTGAGCACGTCAGCATGAGCCAGATTTTGACCACACACTCCTGCACCTAGGGTTTTTCCATGGAATAATATCAGTGGGAAGATTGGGTGGCATACACTTCTGGGATTTCCTCTGTTCCTTAGGCCCAACATTAGCCTGCCCACCCTGAGCACACCCTGGATCTCTGAGGATGACCTTTCTGTGGCACTTGTATGCTTTCACTGTAGTGGTGTGAACCATGCAAGAGAAAAAAAAAACGGATTTTGTATAGATTTATGTCAAAATCAATAACTTTTAGAAGTTGAAAAATCAGTTTTAAAAATTTCCTCAGACATAAATAACACTCAATTTGCTATAGATCAAAGTGTTTAGCACATTCAGAAGTATTGAATCAACAGAAAAATGTAAGCAATAAGGAAAGTTAAGATCTTCTAAAAGTAAATTCTAAAGCGCCTTTGAGTGGAAAGACAAGATTTATTTTTATGTTTCAGAAACCTAGGTGGTTTGAAAATTCAATATGCTATATTATATCATTTTTCTAATATTGTCTTTTCTACACACAATTTCCTGCAACATCAAACATTTCTTAAGAGCACTATTTGGGACAGTTTTTTATAAACAATTACATTTACCTTAGAAAAACATGAATGTCTTTTATCTCAGGTAATGAATTCACTTAGTAAAACTTCTATCAACAAAAACCAAATGTCTATCATTTGTTGTAGTTAATATTTGAGTTTGCAGGGGCATATTCATGAGCTGGCAGCAGCTGTACACTTTGTGACATGTAAAGTTGGCATGGATCTATCAGGCATGCAAATATTTATATCTCCTTTGGCTAAGGGTGCTGTTCAGCTCTTGAGAAATGATGGGTTTGTTTAGAAATACTATCAGTGGCTTCTTTTGTACTGAAATTCACCATTAGAATTTGCCTAAAATTTCCATCATTAAAAACTAGCAGAAACCTGGGAAAATGATTAAAAGTAGTAGATATGGACATAATTGCTAAACCTAAGTATGCATACACACACAGACACACACACACACACACACACACAGACATACACACACAATCCTTGTTTAATTTCAATTTCCAAACAAACAAATGACTCTTTAGAAAAATCATATTTGAAGGAAACTTTAAAAACTAATACATTAGACTGGAGATGGTAATAAACAAGGATTGAAATCTTTGCTTGTATGAATACACCATACTATAGTTAACAAATTACTGCTTTGGTAAATGTGAGACTTTTAAACATTTCACTTAATCATAATATCATCTTTATTTAAACACAAAATCTTAATCTCTTGGTGCTGTTCTGATTTTCTTTCTCATCCTCTATTTCTCTCTCTATTTCTCTCTCTCTCTCTCTCTCTCTCTCTCTCTCTCTCTCTCTCTCTCTCTCTCTCCCTCTCTCTGTTTTCAAACAGGGTCTTACTATGTATCCCTGACTAGCCTGGAACTTGGTATGTAGACCAAGTTAGCCCAAAAGTCACAGAGATTCTCTTGCCTCTGCCTCCCAAGTGCTAGGATAGAAGGCCCCCCACTACACATGACTCCTTTCTTCTTTCTTTGGTGCAGAGCCCATGGTAGAATTCATGAATCAACTGAATCAATAATTTTAGAGGTCTTGATCCTTGCTAACAATTCTTGGGTATCTAAAAAATCAAATGTATATAATGGTGGATTTATTGTCTCTTAACAACGTCTAAGACAAAAGTAATCCATTCAAAAAGCCTGAATCTCAGCCTCCTGGAGTCTTAGGCAGAATTCCAAATTGTAGGCTGGTCCACTAGGCCACAGTGAAAACTTTTCTGAAAAAGAAAAAAACAAAAGGAGAAAACAAAGGAAAAAATCCTTGCTTTTCACAGTTTATAAACTATGAAGCGTCATGATACACTGAAATGTGCACAAAACAGTATACAAGTGCATAGCTTACAGGAAAATGAACTGTTGTCATCCTTGGAAGGTGAAACAAAAGAAGCTTCCTGTTTTGTTCTTCTCTCCCTCAATACAACCACCACTTCATCCATCAGGAACCTGTAGTTGTACTGAGGCAGGGAGTTCACAGTCATCATGAATGTGGGAAGAATGAGAGAGAAATGGACTCTAAAAACTGTATAAGCAGCATCAACTCATTAACAGGAATGAAATATGCTTACGGCTAGAGATCAGAAGCAAAGGGCTGGCATTTGTAATCATATCATGTATGTGGAAGTAAAACCTATCTCTGAGAAGTAACTTCCTTCAAGAAAGACTATGAAGTGAGAGGAAAGAAGATAAAATTCTGAAAAGCATCTATCCATGCAGACTGGCTTAACGAGACATGTTAGTCTTCTACTACATATGTAAAGAACATTTTGAATAATAGAACATGGCTTTGTTTTGGCCCAATTATAATCTCAGATTGATTCTCTTATCTACCCTTTGGGTTTCCGCTGCCAAAAGCAAGGCTGACAATGTAGTCAAGTATCTTAGCACTGACCTTGAAGCACAATGAGCACAAAGTAGGAATTATCAGGTTCATGGTCTGTTAATCAAAAGCAGTTGGCTGAATTATAGCCCCTTCTAGACTCACCCCAAATTCCTAACTAAATAGTTGTTTCCCCCAGCTCCTTTTGATGTGCAAAGTAATCAATTCAGGATTTTAACTGGCATTTTCAAGAACTAATCATTGAATATAACTTGAAGTTTTCAGGTTGGACAAATAGGTTGAAAATTAATCCTGTACAAACTAGAAAATCTGTTTATATGCGACAGAAAAGGCAATCCCAGGTTTATGTTCAATTTCTGGTTTGTAAGGAGAGATAATGGGTTAGAGGCCAATTCCACAAGTGCTTTTAATGCTTTTACTACCTGAAAAAAAAAATATATATATATATAATACAGTCCTGGCCTTTCTTAATAGTGTTCTGCGAAAGTAAAGATGTTTAGAGATATTCAATTCATAAAGTAATAGATTTTTAACTTGTTGAAGAAATAGAATACACATACACACACACACACACACACACACACACATATATATATATTCACACACACATACAATGCCTAGGATGCTATGTAAACAATCTTTTTTTGTTCTACTTTCCAGCAAAAGTACTATAGGGAGCGAGTAATCAGCTGTAATTATTGCTTTTGAAAACTCAAGCTTTAAAACCCACAAAATAGTTTAAAAATAAATGCAGGAAGCTTCGTAAAATACATTTTCTCAATTCAACAAAGAAAAAAATCAAACCAGTTAGGACACTCAAGTGTTATTTGCAGCAATCATGATAAGTCAATTTTGGCTTAAACCATGATTGTCATAAACACTCACAAAACATATTATTTACCAGATGGCAATCTTCCTCAAGCAAACACATAAAACTTATGTTTCATTATTATCAAATAAGGATGAACTTGCCACTGGGGTAACCTCCAGCAGTTAAACAAACACATCTACACAGAAAGAGTGCTGTGGCTTCTACCACTGGATACGTACACAGAGTAATCTTAATACTTAATATCGCTACCTTACATTGAAGAATCAAAGCCTACATAAGAATGTACACGAAAAATGGCTTGTTTATATATGTGGATGGACTTGTACTTTTATTTTCTTGGTTTAAAGCAACTGCATTTTAGTATATGAAGAAATAAGAGTAGGAAATTAATACCTATGCTAAAATTTATTTATTTATTTATTTTAAGTATATGTGTGGATGCCTGAGTGTGTATGTATATATGTGCATGAAATACTAGCAGAGATCATAAGAGGACATCAGTTCCCCTGGAATTGTAGCTAAAGGTGGTCGTGAGCCATCTTGTAAGTGCTGCGAACAGAATCCAGGTCCTCTGCAAGGGCAGTAAGTGCTCCTAACTACAGAATTATCTCTCCCATGCCAGCTAAACATCTTTGAAAAGAATATTCAGTTGAGGAGCTAGGAAGATACTCAGTGCTTAGAGCATGGGCTGATCTTCCAGCTGACCCAAGTATACAATTCCCGGCTCTCAGACAGCACCTCACAACCATCTGTCACGGGAGTCCTAGAGGATCTAACAACTTCCCTCTTTTGATCTCTGAGGACACTGTATGCATTTGGTGCAGAGCATACATGCAGACATACATTCAGTCAAAACACCCATACATGTAAAAATTAATAAAACACTTTTTAAAAATTATCAGTCACAATTATTTAATGTGTAAAGCACCTGAAAACTTATGACTGTCTCTCTCCACCAAATACAGTATCAGTATCTATCAAAACTTACCATCTATGGATGTACAACATCAGAAGTGTAATCTGGGTCAATGCTACAGACTAATTGACACGATAGGATGCCAAGGGTCTATTTATTTCTTCACTGTTTTCATTATTGTTCACTTGTCTTGAGACAGTTTTTAAATATCCCAGGGTGGCCTTTAACTCTGTATCCTCCTGCCTCAGCCTTCTTAGTACTCAGATTATCAACATGTGCCACCGTGCCTTCCTTACTAAAGATCTCTTGCTGGGTAGTGGTGGCGCACACCATTAATCCTAGCACTCGGGAGGCAAAGGCAGACGGATCTCTCTGAGTTTGAGCCCAGCCTGGACTACAGATTGAGTTCCAGGAAAGGCCCCAAAGCTACACAGAGAAACCCTGTCTCAAAAAACAAAACAAACAAACAAAAACAAAAACAAAACAAAACAAAAAGATCTCTTTGTGATGAACCCTAAACTATGATTTCAGAGAGAGAGAGAGAGAGAGAGAGAGAGAGAGAGAGATCTGTTTGAAAAGTGCCTCTTTGCAACTATAAGCATTCTTTTTTTTTTAATTTCTAAAAGCTCACAGAAACTAAAATATAGTTTCAAAATCAGCTTTTGAGTTACAACAATTAAAATAAATGGATCTTCTTTTTCTACTTATTTGGTTCCTGGCCTAGCAATACTCTCAAACAGGCTATGACTAAGAAGCCCACTGTAAAATAATATAAACACCCCTTAGCTTCATGAAGGTACAAACAAGATGTTTGCTCCGTCTTGGGAACCATGGCCATAACCAGAAGTCCAAGTCATGGACAGACAAGAGGATTTTCAGAGAGTAAAGTGGCAAGACCTGCCTGCACACCATGCCAGGGGCTGCAAGGACCCAACTCAAGCACCACGGAATGAAACCCGACATTTGCTTCTGCTGCACAGGACAAGAGGTCCACAGAGCGCCCTGCTGATCTCACTCACTGAAGCATCTTCTGGGGAAATCTCTCATTTCATTTTTACTCTTGAATGAACCACTGACTCTGACAAATGTTGGCCAACTGTCATCTTTCTGAATACAAACATGTGTAAAGACCAAGGAAATAAAACCAACACACCTGGTCTAAGACAACATAACGGATATATTAAATCAGAGAGATATTTGGAAGAAAATTTTGGTCTTCTCCAGTTGTCCTCTAAGACTAACAGGAGTCCCCATTACACAGCCCCAGCACAAAAGGCAGTATCTCTCTGCTGGGCTGCAGGAAGGCAGCATACCTCCCAGAACATTGCACCACTGACAGATAGATTGCCTTTAGATTGTAACTTTCTTGAGGGTTGAGTCTCTCTCTCTCTCTCTCTCTCTCTCTCTCTCTCTCTCTCTCTCTCTCTCTCTCTCTCTCTTGATTCTAGATTGCACCTAAAACACTGAGTACTTTCAAAAAACACTGTTCTGTGACAGACAAAATGGACCACTTATACTATATATCAGCACCAAAAACTGTAATGGACTCTAGTGAAGTCATTTCATCATTACCAAGAGGCCAGAGAAAGACGACTTCTGATAGCTGTTCCTTCACGAGGGCTCGCCTAACCTGGACCCAAACTGAACTCTCATTCTTGAAATGTCAGCAAAGTATTTATCTGGCGCATAACAGCTAACATCCCATGAATTTATTTGAGTTGCATTTTTTCTTCTTAAGTTCTAGTATACTCATTCCTTAATAAATTAGAAAATAAATAACTTAGGCACACGATATCCAAATACCACTTTCTACATGACCATTTTATACAGCTAATTGATATAAAGTCTCTTGTGTTTCCACTCAAATTAAATGTGGGTATCAACAGTTGTAAAGTTGAAAATAGTTGATAAAGTTTAGCAAAGAGTGAGGATTGCAAACATCACTTCTGTGTGACTGAGGAACCATCACCGAACAGTGGGAAAGGCTGAGATAAAGGAAACAACCGGCCGCCATGTCTCCATCCAGTCTGCCCCACTTCATTGCTCTTTCTGGAAATGATGAGTATGCTAAATGAGGAAGTCACTTTTAGCCTTCACTAAGCAGCCTACTGCCCATCACAGAACCATCCTCATATCACTAGTTAAAGAGAATATCCTCTGATATGAAAACACTAGAAGACATGTTTTCTAAATGAGCCATCTGCATATCATTGTCCATGTATCACCATCAATAATTCAAACTGAATTCCTCAACTGTGAAGACTGATATCCCTTATCAAGTAAAAAAGAAGCCACTTATGACTACAGAGAAACAGCAATTGAGCCTCCTTCTCCTAGGCAGAAGGAATTCAGTGAATAGGTGTTTCTCCTGCTAATGTGGCTTGAAATTCCACAATACATTGGCAGAGGCTCTCTCCAGCAGGCCTCTGGAAAATATCTGTATACAATTGTGCCACTAGTTTCCACATATATCCCTCAGTGACCCTGGTTAATAATGTGATATTTTCCTGATTAATGAAAGGCAGAGAGCGATTACCCACAGAAGCAGGACAGAAGAACAATGGGTACCTGACTCTGAAATGGCATGGCAATGACCTTTCCCCTGTAGCCCAAGGGCTTGCAGCAGCTGGGACAGGCATCATTAAGGACTGCATGCCAGTCCTCTTCTGTGTCCCAAGCCCCTCCATGACAGCCCCCCTTTGTCTTACCAAACCTCAACTTCTGCATCTTTGAAATGGGGATAGTACCAGGCTTAGTTCATGCATTTTTCAGAAAGTAAAAAGACAGGGTAGCTTCTAGGGGCATATGAACTCTTGCAGTTTCTATTAAATTTTGTTACTGAAAACATAATCATAAGTTATTAATGTGAAAATATTAGGCAAGGCCATTGTTTTCTTGGCATGTTTAGAACTAGAAGGATAAGAAAATAATTCCTATTGATTTCACAACTGGAAAAGGAATATAAAGCTGGAAAAAAATGGTCACTTGTAATTAAGCAGCTCTGTTTCTTCTAATTTTTAGAGTAAATGTAATATTATAACTCTTTACTTTTATTAAGTGCCAGAATCAATCTGAGAACCCATTTTCCCAATACTCAGAATGAAAAGAACAGGAGTTTGTTTTCATTAGACACAGAGAACTGGTTTCATATACATGCATGCATTGCAGAGGCATTATTTAAGCCATAGTGCATATAATGAACAAACTGTAATCATATCTTTGTCCCAACTCAATTACAAAGGGAACTCATAACTTAGAGCCTTGCAATAAATATCTATTTCCAATTTTGGGCTGATCATTAAATATGGTTCACTCTGGGAATCTGTTAAATGCAAGAATGTTAAAATTCACTTACATTACTTAGAACATATTGATTCTCGTGACTATTAATCCACATAAAACAAGTGGTTCATCTACAGAGCAAGAAGCATTTCAGAAAAATTCCACTCAACTCCCATGAGTCTCTGGCTCTGTTCAAGTCAGAGTTCCAACATATTCAACCCCAGAAATCTTGATTGGCATTTGAAATGAAGCTTATTTCCTTCTCTTCCTCCTCCTCCTCCTTCTCCTCCTCTTCTTCCTCCTTCCTCTCTTCCTCCTCCTCTTCCTAATTCTTCCCTCCTCTTCTCTCTTACCCCTCATTTCCTTCAATTGTGGCCTCTTGAAGGACATTGGTGTTTACTTCCTTCCATTATCATCCTATCTATCAGTTCTTACTCCCCAGAAAATATGGAATAAATTATTTGCACACATATGCTTAGTGACAAGACTTCAAAAATTAAAACTCCCATAAATTACTGAATTTCACTAGACTGGGTCTGCCAATCAGCAGTGTTCATGGTACAATATCCAGGAAAATATCCCCATATTTGAAAAGCTATGAAATTGTTTTTGCTTGATTTTGGTTTTGTTTCTAGGCATAGTCAGTCTCATAGTGTAGTACGGGTTGGCTTGGAACTCATTATATAGCCCAACTGACCTTGAACTTATAGAAATCTTACTACCTCTGCCTCTAAAGTATAGGGATTACAGGCATGAGCACCACACTCAACTGGTATTCTGAAATATGAAATTCCTATGTTCCCAAGCATTTCAAGTAAAAGCCATTCAAAGTGTAGCTGTTATTTTGAACAAAGGAGTCATTGTTTAAACATCTATTGATTTGTGAACTAAGATGACAGAGCTATAGGGATTTCTAATAGTCAACCATAACTTAAATTTTAAAATGAAATTTACCACATTTTAACCTAACAGATTAAGTTATAAGCACAGTTATTTTGGAGGTTAACCAGGCTACACAAACATGTCAGACAGGAACTGTAAAAAAAATTGGAAATATAGGGGCCTAATAGCAACCTGAAGAACAATGTCTCATCTGAAGAGGTTCACATTAAAACAAACCCTGAAAAATCACTGTACCAGTCAAACTCAATATTGCCAAGAGAACAGTGACTTACGGATACCAAGGTGGGCTGCAAAGGCTTCTCCAGCTATAACACCCTATGACTCTGTGACTTGTGGCAGTGTGGAGAAGGAGGGTGATTAAAAATATCAACACTGCTCTTATGCAACCAAGAGAAGTTACTGTTGGCCAGCTTTGTAGAAATGACGTAACAGCAACAAGCTCTGTCTGCTGTAGCCCTGG
This sequence comes from Peromyscus eremicus, assembly GCF_949786415.1. Lineage (NCBI taxonomy): Eukaryota > Metazoa > Chordata > Mammalia > Rodentia > Cricetidae > Peromyscus > Peromyscus eremicus. The sequence continues at coordinate 5,574,097 of NC_081426.1, read as the reverse complement.
CCAGACAGGACCTCACATGGAGCTACTGTGATTAGGAAAACAGAGAGTAAGAAAGATGACAGGTCAGCATGAGTGGAAAAGGAAAGTCAATAAACTGCCAAAATCTCAGTGTGACAAGTAGGGAGGTTGTGAAGCTTTGCTGTGTCTTCTCAAACGCAGAAAACAGGAAGAAGGAAAAAGAGTGAACCCCAAACACATTACATAGCAACATTTGTAACAACAACAGTGAGTTAGTTTGAAAGTCTAAAATAGGTCAAACAGAACTCAGAGGGTTTTTTCTCAATATTCAAAAGGCATCTTTACAGAAGTCAGGCATATCATGAGCTCTTGTGTATCATGCCCCTCTTTCCCTTTGTAGCATTAACTAGACAAGAGACAGAACATCTGAGTCGTACAAGATTGCTCCCACTGTAGGAGTTTGGTTAGGTTAAATGCATACTCACAATGGTTATGGGCTTAAAGAAATCAATTTTACCCACTTGAGTCAATTGTGGCAGTCTCAATATTGACCACATTTACTCAAGTGTCTGTTGCATGTGTCTCACAGCTACTCAGGGCTCATTTATAAATGCTATGCATATAACACCCTTTCCTCCAAAAAAAAAGTGATTTGAAAAAATTCTTTTGCTCTTTTTCTTCTCTTTAATGGGGCAGTGCCAACAGGTCAGAATGTCTGCATACATTATATAGATCTTTATCTGAACCTTTAGTGAGAACAAAACCAATAACTATCATAAAAGTACAGAGGGGCCTTAAAGATATGTGTCTTATATTAAAAGTTGCACATCAAAGTTTAGCACATATAGACACAAAAAGGGGAAATAAGACTTAAAAACATAACTTCTTTTGTCTACTGTTTGCCTAAGACTCTCCACAGAACCACATCTGGGGTCTGATTCCATTCCACAACTTATATAAACCTTGTAATGTTATTTTTAAGACATGTACACCAGAGTTAGCATCACTAATAAAGTGTGGTGTACTTTGAACATACTTTTACCAATAAGAGAGAAGCAAGATGTTATTGGGGTACATGGGAAAATTAAAAAGACCCAAAGTTTCTTACTAATTATAAAAGCGAATGTATTTTTTTGTTGTTGTTTTCTTGCTCTTAAGCATGGGTATTTATAAAACACTAATGTCTAGAATGTATATATATATATATATATGAATGTACATACTGATAAACATACATACATACATACATACATACAGTTTCAAGCATCGTGCCTTCTGAAGTAGAGCATATGTGTATAATGACTTTGCAGTACTTAGAGACGGGCCACCTTCATAAACAATATAGTGAATTAGGCTGAATAGAAATGTGATTATCAATATGAAATATCTTTCACATAAATAACTTAAAATTATTTTTGAAAGCTTAGTGATTTCTTTCAGCCTTGGATTTTTCTCACTATTATGTTTTATAGAGAAAAGCCTGACCACAGGCCACTGTATTTACACCACACTTGAATATAAAATATCTAAAATGGGATGGGAAGTGATGCAGATATTTTCATAGGTTTGAAAAAGCTCAATATTGGAGAAAAGCCTACAAATCCTGTGCAGACCATGATGCTTAGAGAGTAAAGTGGTTGTAGTATGTAGGTACTGTGTTGACCTATGATCTGTGTGAAGGTCCTGAGGGTTTCTCAATTATAAAAATTAAGAGATACATGCTAGAACTTCAAATTCCTCAAGAAGAGCTGAGAATTTGAATCTTTTCAGTCTCCCAAGATCAAATGTTTGCAGCTCACCCAAAAATTATGGGGAAAGAGAGATACATACATACATGAATGTATGCATACATGTATACATACATAAATACTTGAGTCTGGCCTATCTCTGGGGCACAAGAAGCTACCTAGCCCAGGCTAAACCACAGGTTAATTATTAACAACCTAGCCCAGGATAACCTATAGATTAATTAACCACCCCACTGCTGGCTTTTTGACTTGTACTTCTGATAGCCACGTTCTTGCTAAGTGACCCTCTCCTCCATATTTCAGCCCTTCTGGCTGTGAGAACTGCTTACTTTTCAAGTTACAATCTGCATTTCGGAGAGTTGCTCACAGATACCCAAAGACAGACAGACAAAATATATATTTAAATGAATAAATAGTTAAACAACCCCTGTGTGTGCGTGCGTGCGTGCGTGCGTGCGTGTGTGTGTGCGTGTGTGTGTGTGTGCATGCATGTGCATGTGTGTGACAATTTGGGGAAATTGCATTGTGAGCAAGGGTGACTCTCATAGTTTAAGAATGTCAGGTTAGTCACAGGACAATTTTTTTAATATAATTTCATTTTTGTAGGCTGACTAGAATCAGTATGCTAGAGAATATGAAGTATATTGTTAAGAGAAAGCTTCACCACATGGAAATCGGAGAGGAAGGGAAAGCCCTCCAGGGACTGATGCAGTCCTGCAAGCCTCGCAAGCCCGGCCATGATGAGCTCATTCTGCTGCTCAGGTCAGTGCATCACTGCCTGTGGACAACGGCCCTGTCCATTTCCTCACAGCTATAACTCTGAAATACTACATCCTACTCCTTTATCCTCAATCAATTCCTCTCATATGTGCATCCAATTCAAAATTCCACTTCTGGTTCTCAATCCTCCATGGACTCCAGCAGTCTACCCCACATCCTTCTGCTCACTCCAGCCTCTTCAAAACCACCTTCCTCTTCTGCTTTTCCACAGAAACTTGCTGTTTTCCTGTCCTGTCTTTTGAACCCACTCTCAGTAAGTCTCCATCTCGGTATTTCTCCATTTAATACAATTTTGCAGTCACCCATCCCCCCAGTGCTCTGCTACACAAAAGCCTCTGGTGATAATGATTGGAAACGTTGTATGAGATCCTTGTGTAATGCTGTTCACCTGTCACCTGCATTTTGCTGTTGAAGAATCCAAGTAAGAAATGAATAGCATTGTGCTTTCTTTTTTGTTTGTTTTTTTTTCCTTCAGACATGTGAAAATGTAATTTTGTGACAGTTTTGTTAGGGGTGAGAATTTTGCCTTCTTTTCCCTTCCTTCAGTGGTCTCCGGTGTCATCACTGCCTAGGAAGCCAGTAAAGGCCCTTAAGTTACAACAGCCGTATCACTGCTTTTTAATCAGGAAAGGGTTGGATGAAATCTCCCTCAAGTGTTAAAAAGATAGCAGTTTATTTAAAGAAAGTATTTACAGTCCTCACTAATTACTTAGGTATGTGCACACTGATACCAAAGCAGGACATTACACCCTTCGACCATCTCCAATACATCATTAAATTAAATTCAGGAAGAGATGTGGATTTAAATCAGAAACATGCTTCAGCAATTGAGAATATAATAGCTTGCAAATTTCTCACTTTTTTTTAAGAAAAGAAAAACCAATAGAATCTTCCTTAGAGGCAAAATGCATTTACACAACTGGGCATCTATTCTGAGCATGACTACAGAATTACAGTCCTCGTCTGACTAAAGTTTTGTAGCAAAGAAAGTATTTCAGCATGCCCAGAAAAAATAATTTAATTAAAGAAAAGTATATTCAGGCTGACCACTTTAGAAGAAAAGGTCTTTAAAGTATTCATCCTACATTTTATAATAGAATATCTTCTTGCAAAAATTCCTTCTAGCCGGGCGGTGGTGGCGCACGCCTTTAATCCCAGCACTCGGGAGGCAGAGGCAGGCGGATCTCTGTGAGTTCAAGGCCAGCCTGGTCTCCAAAGCGAGTTCCAGGAAAGGCGCAAAGCTACACAGAGAAACCCTGTCTCGAAAAACCACAAAAAAAAAAAAAAAAATTCCTTCTGAGTTTTTTATTGCACTCATGGAATTTCCTGTTTTCTCTTGCTTGCTTGCTTGCTTGCTTGCTTGCTTGCTTGCTTGCTTGCTTTTAATCAGCTGTACAGAGTAGCATCTACGATTAAATAACCAAGTTTGGAGTCTGGGTGAAACCAGAGGTAAGGTCTCTACTACCATGGATTTCACAGTAGCATGTGGATAGAACAAATAAATTAGTATTTTTCTTTGGTAACACATCAGTCCTAATTTGCAATTAGTACTGGATGAAAAAGGGTAACTGGGTAGGATAAAAGGCAACCTTAGAAAGTCTTATAAAGTCAAGTAACATTCTTTTGAGCAAGTAAAGAGAGACAAAATGCTTGGTGCTTTCATGATTAAAAACCCATTACTTCATGTGCTGACCTAAAAAATATGAATTTAAAAAAACTGAATCCACCAAAACTAAAATCGATAAATAAAATACAAAAAACCCTCCTACTTGGTGAGGAATGGGGAATTCCAGAATGAAGGACCACAGCAGATGAAAACACTGAACCAAGAAATGACAAGAATGCAAGAGGTCTGGGACTCAGGAGTGAGCGGGGGAGGTGGCCACACTCATAAGACAGGTAAAGAAGGCATCGCTCAGGTCTTTCAATTCTTAGTCTTAGAGCAGGTAGAAAGATAATTAGAGAAAAATAGTTAGAAACTAGTTTGGGAAAGGATGTGAGATTATCAGTCAAAAGACCACAGTCTAGGGGAAAGACCATGGTAGCTTCTTCCAGAACAAGACATTGTATTTGAGAAATGGGTAAACCAAATGATTGACACTGGCTGTTTGGGGAATGTTTAGAAATGAATGCTGAGAGGCTAAGGCAAAAGCTACATTTAAAAGAAATAGCAGACTCTGTTGGAGGAGTATTGTGCAGTTTTTGAATCTCAGCTTGTCCAGTGAATATCCATGGAGGTCACTGCACGTATCAGACTAAAGGGAAGTCCACACCATAGATAGACAGTTAGAAGTTACGGGGCAGTGAGTCTACAGAACATAACTAAATCCATGGGCAAAAATAAGATTACCTAAGTCAGAGGCATAGAATGGAAGGAGAAGGGCCAGGACAAAGCTTTGAACCTCTCAAACATTTGAAGATTGGGGGAAAATGAGTCAGATAATGAATGCCAGATAAGAAGTGGCCTGATTCATAAAAAGGGCCAAGAGACAAGGTTCCACAAGCCAAGGGAAGACCATGTCTGTTCATTAGTGGAAAAGCAGCACATCAAAAGATTGCTGGATGTCACAGAAGAATGTGGCACAAACAGGATGCATATATGTTCTGCTTGGTCCTTCTTAGAGAAGAGTGGATTTAATAGTGCGAGCCATGTAGAGTGGCATGTGGGGGATAAGGAAGTCAATACAGCAGGGAAAAATTCTTAGGGGTGTGAGACTAAACTTTACATGATAGTTTGGACATGCCTTGATATGTCTAAATTCTGATACCACCAGGAGTAAAATTACCGTTTCAGATATTGTTTCCCCATGACCACACAGCCTCTCCATGACGAGAGTCTCTCCCATTCAGAAGAAAATTCCTGTATCAGGCATCCCTTCTAAATCTGTGGGCACTCATTTCCCACTCCAATAATTTGCTCTTTAGACCTTGAATATCCTGAGCAGAAATGGGCACTATCGGCAACCTTAACTAAGGGAACATTTTACCATGTCATTGTTCAGACACATTCTGAAGGCATGTTTAACTCATGAGTCTCGCAGTTCAAAAGACTGATGGCTGATAATTTCTTAAGAAAAGGCATAAGGACTTGATTTTTTTTTAATGTAATAGGGAGTTAAATAAAAAATGTCACCGTTCACTTGTGCTACCTCAACCATAACTGTACTGCATTGAAATTGTCCTTATCTATTCAATAACTAACTGTATCTTGTCATGTAAAAGCTCTGACATGACAATTAACATCTCTGTTATTCTGCAAGTAAAATTCAATCGCTCACTAGTAAAATAGAATAAAGAGAATCGGGAAAGGCAGATCTGCCACCTATCTTTCTCCCCACTCCATCCTCATGTGTCTTCTTTGCAACTTACAGCGAGAGGATGAAAAAAACTTTTGACATTTGTTCTGTGATGTAATATAGCATTCACCCATTCAAATTATGACTCAACGTAGACTCAGACTTGGAAAGTCACTCTACATGTTGAAATGAAAGAGACATAGACAAATAGTCAGAACTCTTTCCTACGCAGCTCACCTTTCTATCTTACTAACTTATGTCCTTCCCAAGGTATCTGTGAAGATCAATGCAGTGATGTCAACACCAACAACTTCCATTCATTCTGGACCTACTGGACCAAGCATGGCAACATGTGAATCACGTGGGCTCTCTCCATGGCCAGGAAGTTGACATTTCTGTTCCAGTCTTTCAGATGTACCTAAAGCTGGAATTTAAACAATTTTCCAAAGCTCAGCCAGTCATTAAACTGATAAAGACTAAATGAACACAAAACTGACAGAGCTATGCTTTTCTACTGTGCCATACCGCTTTCCTACATGAAAACTATTTTCAAACTTGAGACTTGATTACATATGAATTAGATGATAGACAAACAGGTAGATAGATAGATAGATAGATAGATAGATAGATAGATAGATAGATACAGATAAATGGATTATCACATATATATGTGACAGATACAGATGGATATAAGACATGAAGATACATGATGAATAAATAGATCACAAATGATAGATGATAAATATGATACTAGGTGATGGATTGATGGATGGATGGATGGATGGATGGATGGATGGATGGATGGATGGGGATAGATAAAAGGTAACAGAATTAGGGAGCTGTGGGTTTCATAGCCAGGAAAGTGGAATCTATGCTTTGGGTTCATATCTCAATTTTTTTCTTTTTGCCTTAGTATCTTCAAATTAAAAATGGATATAATAACATACCAAACTAAGAGTTCTTATAATTATTAAAGCAATATAAATGTGTGCATAGTGAAATACATAGTGAATAATAAAATATTATTTTTACTATTTTATATTTAATCATGTGTGTGCATGCATGTGCACATGTGAATGCACACACTACATGCATATAGGTGCTTGTGAAGGCCAGAAGAGGACATGGATTCTAGGACAGCCAGAGTAGCATAAAGAGACCCTATCTTGAAAAAAATAAATAAATGAGGAAAAAGAAGTTGATAACAGTCATGTTCACTCAAATGAGGGAAAAAATCAAGCCAAAGACAGCCTTTTCTCCTTCAAAAAGGTTCAAGAACGTTCTCCACCAAAATGTTAACACCATTTATTTCTGGATGGAAATATGAATATGAGTAATATTTACTTTCTATTTTGTTCTGTATGAAGACTTTAAGTTTTTACATTTTTTTTAGACAAAGGACATTTTATGTTGCTCATTCTAGCCTGGAACTTGCTCCTCCTGTCTTGTCCTCTAAGTTCTGGTATTACAAAAATACACTAGTACACTAGGCTTCATAATTCATTCTACACACACCCTTTCTGATTCCACGTTCTTGGCACTATTTTAGGCACTTAAGATATGACCCAGCATGAATCCAACTGCCTCCTGAGCTGGTGGGCCTCCACTGGATAGGGCAGGGGTATAATAAACAAAACTAGAGTGTAAGTCCAGGGAAGAAAGGCCAGCTGCTAGAGTATTACATGAGGCTGATCATACACCTCTCAGCAAAGAGGCATCTGAGCAGTGGCCTGAACAATGCAACCACCCAACATTGACCATTACGGGAAGGAGAACATTCTAGACAAAGATTATACTAAGTTCTTGAGTGGAAAAATCCCACATTTTTTCCTCCTACTTTTTTAAAATGATATTTTAATTTGGGTGAAAAAGAAAAAAAATCCCCGGCCCTGGAGTGCGACCATCAAGTTAGCATTGCTGCCATTCTGAATGTCAACAGCAGAACCAGGGGGGTGAAGCTTGGTTTCATCCCCCGATTGCACAGCACTGACTTCAAAAGAAATTATACCAGAGAGTGCAGTGGTCCCCTGCATTCACTAGTATCTAAGAGGCAAACAGGCATCAGATTCTTTACCTTCTCATGTCAAGAAGCAGCAGCTGGCTGCCTGCACTGTGCCCAGGAGCTGAGTGATGTGTGGAGATGAAGAGAAGCATGAGGCACATCGCCGGCCCCCACTGACATAACAACCTCAACAAAAGCACTGCACGTCGAGAATGGTTAGAGACTCCTGCAGCACAGAATACCATTCAGGCTCACACTGCTGCACAGTGGCTTTCGCTAAGTGAGCTCAGACAGATTCCGTGGGTTCCAGAGGCCAGGAACTATGGTGGCTTTTAGGAAAGTAAGGACAGTCAGCGATATAGCCTTTTAACTGCCTTTCCTCTATGTTGGTATTTGGCGGGGGTGGGGGGGTGGGGGGTTCCCAGAAAAGGAAGCATGAGTGCTAAGGTCATGCACAGTCTGGCAAGGATAAGTTTAAGGCGCGATCATTGCAAAGAACAGGGCGGTTAAACTCCTGAAAGTGGTCTAAGAGTACAGTGACGTCACAGCATCCTGACATCTGGGGCGGAAACAATAGAACTGGACTAGGCCTTGGAAGCCAGCATGCAGCAACTGAGCTTCCTCTTTCAGGACCCATAATCTGCCCTATTTACTTCTGTACGCAGAGTTTCTTTTTCTCAGTGGCTTCCTTGGTGCCACACGACCCAGCATTGATGACATCAGTGTACAGGTAATATCAGAAAAACCAGACCAGCGTTAAGTCTATGGGACCTTGAATTTTTACCTGAAGAGTGAAAAACAGACTGAAAATTCCCATTTCTGCTTCCAGTTGTCAGGACAGGGATGAGCTTGTCATGCCACATTGTAGCCAGAGTCTTCCTCTGGCTGAGGAGGGTACTTGTGTCCCTATTGGCTGTGGCCTATAGAAGGAGCACATGGATGTGGCAGTGAAGGAAATCTGCCTAGTCTGAATAAACCAGGTCATGGCTTTCAGAACATGTCAAAAGAGTCACTGAGCTTCCCAGGCGTTTTGAGAAATATAGAGAAGTATATGGATTCCTCTGTCAATCATTACCTGCTACACAACCTAGAGGGCACGGACTTTTTGGCAAGGGGTTTAAGGGGTAGATGTTCACGCTTTGAGGGACTTTTATGAAGAAGTTTGAAAACAACAATCTCAGAGTACTAAAAAGTTCTCTCACCAGACTTGAAACCAAATTTTCCCTATCCAGATGGTTTCCAAGGCCAAGAGGGAGAGGAGCCCCGCTGCCTTTTTATGTTGGTCTTGATTGTTGTTAATGATCCCCAGCTGTAAGGCTCCCACATCTCTTTAACCTCTCTCTGGTTGGCCTCACATATCTCTGCCTCTCTTGCAGGCAAAATGGAACACAACACAGCACCCTTTTCCCAGAGCATGTGCTATACAAACACATGCAGGTCAGCTGCCAAATGGACCCCAAACTTTGCCTGATCGTCATGGCAAGATCTCTAGGCTGCTCTGGAAGTAGTAGGTATTAGCATCCTAACTCCTGGAAGTAATGTGGAGCCATCCCGTGAACCATAAAGGAAGATGAGGTGCTCAGTAGCCTGTGGCCAGTGCTGCAAGGCTTCCTCTTCTTGTGTGTAGAAGTCACTGCCTTCAAAGGCACAACCATTGAGGATGGATTATATGGTATGGATTCTGATTTTAAAATCAGATTCCTTGCCTCAAAGTTACTTTCCAAAATGTTCAGTTAATGCTACAGTATGTTCACAATGGTCTTTCTGGTATTCTTACTCATCATTCAAGAACCTTTGGACTGGCAGCCCTGTAGATGCAGGAGGCACAGAGATAAAATAAGAGCCCCAGACAAGCCAAGATGAGGCAAAACATAAAATGAGGTCTGAGGATAGGTAGTATTCAAAACAGAGGAACCTTCCAGAAACAGCAGCAGTGCAAAGGAGAGTCTAGACTGTGGTATATGACACATACAAATGCAATTCTTCCAGGGCCCGTAAGAGGAGCTAACTAGGATGTTAGGGGATGGTGGTAAGCAAGGCCTGGGACAGGGGCCATAGCTCAGAATGCAAAAGCATCTTGGATTGGATCCCAGAGAAAACAAAGAAATAACCTAGACATTCCATGGAAACTCCATTAAAGAACGTTATATGGAGCAGGTCTTTGATGAAATCCCCTCCCAAGGTGCACTCCCAGGCTTCTCTATCCAGGCTACTGACTTCCCCACACTCCTGACCATTTGTTCAAACATTGGTTAATGATGGACAATCGAATGTTCTGCTTCTGTTGCTTTGACTGTTTTTCCCAGTCGGCTGGTTTTGTCTAACGCAGCACCAACCCAAGAATGCAGGAACTATTGGCTCTCATGTACTGTAAAATAATAGGCAATGGGCAAATAAACCTAAAAATCTCTGTGTGAAAATGACTTGAAGTCATTTCAACCTCACAGAAAGCAGCCGCTGGGTGCCCCTCCCTGGCACACACATATTCTCTCCAGCACTCCCAGGCCCCAGCAGCACCATTCAGTTGCCCGCCTTGGGCCCCTCAGCTGGATCCAAATGAAATGCCCCAAGTCCAGTTGAGCCTTCTACTCAGGATTTTAAAAATGGACCCAATAAAGAAAATGTGATTTCCAAGCATAGAATCAAGTTTCCTTTGTTTTTTCATTTGATTCTGGGCCAGAGGGAGCAAGACCCTCTCCATTTCTTTATTATAATTCTAAAAAGGAAGAAAGGGAGAGATTTGAACCTTAACCCTGAAAACCCCAGCCAAGAGCAGTGCAATGACATCCTGCCCAGAGATCAGGCAGGCAGAAGCAGGGCAGGCAGAGGCATCTCGGCACACAGCACGACAAAGGCCCTGCCATGGAGCAGAGCCTCACTCCTTTGGCTACCCTGTCCCCTACACACACACATTCCCACCTTCCTCTCTCCCAGGTATTTCTAATACTTAAGAATGTATTTCTGGAGACTAGAGAGATTGCTCAGGCGTTAAAAGGGCTTCCTGCTCTTTCAGGGGACCAGAGAACAGTTCTCATCACCCAGGACAGGCAGCTCACAATTGCCTGTAACTTCAGCTCCAGGGCATCTGACCCCTTTTTCTGGCCTTCAGAAACATGAGAATATACTCAGCTCTTCAATTCATCCTTTGTTAAAGTACAACCAACAAAGAGACCCAGGAAATCTCTGTTGGTAAGGACAGGGGTGTTAAAGAAAAGGTGTACTTAAAGACCACACGAGCCCTACTTGTGTGAAGACTTATTTTAGACAAGCTACAGCTCTAAAAAAGAGAATGAGTTTTACATTTCCTTCATCCCACTACTCTTATTTGTCATCCTTTGTAACACAGAAAACTCCTATGAATCACCCAAATAAAGCTATATTGAGCTGGCTCTATGCCTCTAGCACACCCAGCATGCATACCTAAATGAAGAAGCAATTCAAAGAAGAGAGAGAATTGAACTTAGGTCAAGAACTTAGTACAAGACAGTGTCCTCCGTACATGAGCTGGTCCACCTTCTCATCTCCAGGATGGTGGTTTGCTTACAACCACAATGCAGATGAGGGCCCCGAGAGCTAGCAGATTCATTGCTAGATTGAGACTCAGACCCATTTGTTCCCCAGGCCTGCTCTTTCCCTCCATCCTGTGGCGAATAACAGCCAGCTCCCAGTCTTAAAAAGTAAATAAAATAAAATAAAATGTTTACCTCTGTGGTGGTTTGAATAAGAATGGCCCTATTAGGTTCATTAGGTTCATATTTTTAAATTCTTAGGGAGTGGCACTATTTGAAAGGATCAGGAAGTGTGACCTTGTTAGAGAAATTGTATCATTGTGTTTGCTTTGAGGTTTCAAATGCCCAAGCCAGGCCTGGTGTCATGCTCTCTTCCTGTTTTATGTAGATCTGGATGGCGAACTCTCTGCTTCTTCTCCAGCACCATGTCTGCCTGTGTGGTGCCATGCTTTCTGCCATGATGACGATGGACTGAACCTCTGAACTGTAAGGAAGCCCCAACTAAATGCTTTCCTTTATAAGAGTTGCCATGGTCATGGTAACTCTTCACAGCAATAGAAAATTGACTAAGACAGCCTCCTTTGGGAGGATATGTAGTACACGCCTATAGTCTCCACCACAGTGTCAAGGGCCACAGAAACAAAGGCAGTAAACATGGAAGAAGGGCTGAAAACAAGAAGTTTGCATTTCCAGGCCTCAGGAAGCAAGACCATTTGTATGCACAAGCCAGAGGACGTGAAACACAGTGCAAGAGCATTGCTTCAAGACGCATATCAGCTCTGCCAAGTGGACAGTTCTGAAAACTCTGTCCAGAGAATTGTTGTGATTTTCCTCAAATGCCAAAAGTCAGTCTGCTAAAAAATCACACCCCAGGGGCAGATCTGCAATCCATCTCTGACTCCATGTCATGTTTCCTCAGTTTACTTCCAGTCAAAATGCATATTTTTCCCAGTGCTCCCAAGGCTGGGGTCAGCCTAGCTAATGAAAAGCGAGCTGTCTCTTCTCCCTGCTATACACAATAGTCAGCTAACAAAATGCAGGTTCTGATCCTGGAGTGTTTGTTGTTGGTGATGATGTAGAAACTGATGGCCGACAGCTTCATTTTCTCTAAGCTGGGAAGGCCCTGCTGGGAGAATTGGGAATGAAAAAAACTTTTGATTTTGACTACAAGTAAAACAGTTGGATAAACATGACATGACATGGATGTCAGAGTGCATAATGTCAGAGTGCATAAAAATGGGACTAGAGAACTCACAGACATGGGCAGAATACATATAGCTGAGATTCAGGAGTGCAGTGGAGCCCTCTGTACACTTGTGCTATTGTGAACTCTCAGAATGCAGTTCTGAAAACTAGCAAAAAAGAAAAAGGTCTTGAAAATTAACTGTTATCTTTTTACCACTGTACTATTAAAAATAAGACAAAACTCAAAAATCACTAAGTAATTTAAGACCAAAAGTTGTGTGCCAGGGACAGGCAGCACACAGGGTCATTATGGAAAATCTAAAATTGAAATAGAAAAGGAGCTGGAGCATGTTTCTGGGAGAGTGACAGCTGAGTTGGAACATTAAGCGAAGCACAGAGGGCACTGAACAGGGGGGATGGGTGTTGAAGGGATCAGGCCTTCATTCCAGCTCCTCAGAGCACACCAAGCAAATTATTCAAAGCAGAGTCAGCTGCGTTTCCATAAGATGGAAATGTGGCTTCTTCACCCTCACTTCTTGAACTCGGCCTCACGCAGATGATTCGTCTCAAACAAGCTAAACAGCACCAGGCTACGTTCCTGCTACGAGAGAAAATGGAGTCGGTCTTCTTCATTAATGACAAAGGATTTTCTGAGTAAGCCAGAATACGGAATTATCTTCTAGCTATCACAGAGTCTAGTCAAAATCGCCTCTTTCTAGCCCCTTGGTGCTGTGTTTTTGTTTAACCTTTCATAGATTGCAAACAACTTTGATACCCTGATGAAAGAATGGGAAATTATCCCAGGAAAAAATATGCAAAATGCCAGATATAATTTCAGAAGTTTCAAGGATTCCTTGAAATTAAGAGAGTTCATGAATCCTAGATCTGGCAGCAGTAAAAAGGCATCTCAAATCCAATCTGCTTACTGGGCTTCGTGGGCACCACCATTACAGTTACTGAATTCATTTCCATATTCCACAGAACCACTACTTAGAAGGGATTCCATGACTTTGAGGGCTGTTTTGTAACCTCCAGTAAACAGAGAGAATGAGAATGGCTCCTATGGTCCTCCAGTTCTGAAGTTCTTGCATTTCTGTTGTCTGTAGTCTTCATGCACCAAAGGAAAGCAGACCCACAATGAGCTCTTTCAAACATTCTTAAGCCATGGAAAATGATTTCCTTTGTTCCTTTATTCTCTGTTCTCTGCCTGTCTTTGCTGTACATTGTCAGACTGACATCTTAGTTCACTTTCTCCAGTCTAAGCCCCATGCATCTTCATCAGTACCCCGTGGCCCTCTTGCCTCTCATCTATCCTTGGAGAAGTAGGTCTTCCAGGGTGGAGAGGCAAAAAGAGGAAAGAACTACAATCCACCTGGGGAGGGGGATTTGCTTTCCCTTAAGAGCTTGTGAAATGGCAGCCAGTGGAGAAGTTTGAGATACAAACATCAATGTTCCTTTGCCCTCAAAACAGCATGGATGGAATATCAGCTTAATATGGGGATGAGATCAACTGGCTCGGGGCAGAAAAATCTCAGCCCCCCTAGTAGAGGCTCTATAAAAGGGGTAAAATTAGTAACTCTCTTGCATGGTCACAATGCAGTGCTCAGGATACTTAATCAAGGATAGAGTCACCCTTCCAGGCTGATGGAATCAATATTGAGGTATAGTAATCCTTTATTGAAAGTAAGGTTTGGCAGATGGGTTTCCAACTGAAACCCAAACTTCCTTTGTCTCTGCACTATCTTCAAAGCTCCCATACCATCTCCAGGTACAAACCTCAAGGTCTTTTTAAAACCTTGATCCTGGATCATGGAGATTGAAACTTACTAATAAGGTAGATTCCTGGGCTCCAGCCCAGCTCTACTGAACCAGCATCTACATTTTGTAAACCTCAGATAATTCCTATGTATATTTGCAAATTCACAATTAGAAAGATTTGTGGTGGGTTTTGTTTTTGTTATTTGTTTGGGGGTTGTCTGTATGTTGGTGGTTTGTTGTTTGTTTAGACAAAGTCCAACACTTTAGCTTAATGTTGACCTGAAACTCACTATGTGGCCCAGGTTGGCCTCAAATTCATGTTAATCCCCATGCCTCAACCTCCTGAGAGCTCGGACTATAAGCATAAACCACCATGCTCAACTTTAAAGATATTTTAAAGGATGAAGCCATTTCCACAAATTTTTTTTTTCTCATAGCCTAGACAAAGGTATTTGCTCTTTGAAGAAAAGAAAGTGAAGTCAGCTGCTCAGTTTCCGAGGTGAGAGTATGATTTTCTGTACACACACAACACCCTGAAGTTTCTCCTAAACTCTGAAGAAGAACTGCAGGAAAATAGCCTCAGACACATAGGTGCAAAGAGGGGAGTAAGTCCAGTCTCAGGCACATGAGCGGGAGGCTAAACCCTGGCCCTGTCTGTGACCCAGGAGCCTCAGGACTGAAGCTGGGCGACGTGACCAGCTGCTTGTGATTTCCATCCCACTTCAGGCCTTCAGCACACTCCACTAATTAGTGCCTGTGTCCTGTTTCCAGGTGACAAGCAGTGATAGAACTCTGTGATAGGGTACCCTCTCTCCATTCATCACAAGGCACACAGGTTACAGCAGATCTAACAGAGAGGCAGACATGATATGTTGTCCGTGGAACTGTCACTTGTGATGTATGAGTTACACAAGTCTTGAGTGTTTTAGGGACTCCTGTAAAGTGTCAGATCAAATAAAGCCATCAAAAACTTAGGGAAAGGAGCACAAAGGAATATATTAGGCACTGCCCAGTCACTAATGTAGTGGTGACGTGTGACTCAGAAAACAGAAGACTCAAATGTTGGGTTGCTGTTTTCACCTAGGAAAATGCTGTAAAATGTGGATTTGGAGTCTATTGTCTGAACACGGTATCAGCTGCAGAAATCAACAGAGTTTTCACTCTTCTTAGTTGTTCAAAACACTTGTCCAAGTCCTTTTTACTGCTTACCACACAGCATTTGTATAAACATTTTAAGACAATTCTTCTTCAGTTAGTTCAGAGGCTTATCCTTATTTACAGTTATAGGTCAAAAGCCATTTGGCAAACTAAACAATGAAAAAATGTTTCGTCAGATACTAGTTTTCAAAGCCTCAGATAATCTTAGGGAGAGCAACATAAGGGACAGAATTGGCATGTAAAATGACTAGCGTGAGCCTCAAATAAGACAAAAGCATCAGCTCAAACAATACCACAGAGAGAGTGACCCAATGCCAGCTACTGAGCCTCCCTATGATTCTGTACTCTACCAACTGCAGAGGCAATGGTCTTTCTGAGTTCCCTGCTACATTTTCACTATATGATCAGGAGCCCTAATGACTGTACAAGTGATTCATCACACTATAAACTGAAATGTATAGAAAGATAAAATTGACTTAAATACATGGCAAGCCAAACATCTAAGATATTAAAAATAGAATGTTGCAAGGCAAGGCTCCCTTTAATTATTTTATTCCGTTTCCTTTTGTACAATGCTCAGATTTAAACCTAGGGCCTCATATATGCTAGGCAAGCACTCAACTACTGTGCTAGACCCCCACCCCTTTAGTCTTCTTAAATTACAGTTATCAACACATGACACTGAGGCTGATACAGTGTCCTAATAACAGTCTGTCCTGAAGGGATAACCATTTCTTATCTGCCAGCTGACACACTTCCGTAAGATTTTCTAGCATCAAATCTGGGAGACTGTTTAAAAAAAAAACAGCAGTCAACATGTGTGTAAGCAGTTAGCGGCACTTTCACCCCAGGCCTGAAGACGACTTTGGCCTCTACAATGGGCACTCACAATACGATGAAGACATTCCAATTTTCCAGGCTCTAGACTCAATTGCTGAACAGCATCATTTCTTCTAGAAGCATAGTTAATAGAACTTTTAAACAGGAAGCCTGCCTATGTACAAAAATCATACTGTGATAAGACATAATAATGACAATTATGTTCTGACTGCAATGGGCTAAGTGTACCAGGCTTTTCTTTTGAGCCACCAACCAGCTCCCAAATCATGACACAGAAACTTCATATTATTTATGAATGCTCGGTCTTAGCACAGGCTCAGTTCTTGCTTGCTCTTATAACTTAAACTGTTTTTTCTTCATCTACATTTTGCCTCAGGGCTTTTTACTTTTCTTTCCTTCCATATATCTTACTTTCACTGCTTCTTGTGTCTGGCTACCAGCTGCCTGGCTTCTGGTCCTGGGTGTGTCCCTCTCTTTCTCCCTGTTTTCTCCTCCTTCTTCTCTTCTCTGGGGCCTAGATTTCTCCTCCTACTTATTCTCTCTGCCCAACAGCCCTGCCTATCCCTCTCCTGTTTAGCTATTGGGCATTCAGCTTTTTATTAGACCAATCAGGTGCCTTAGGCAGGCAAGGTGAAACAGCAACACATCTTTTCATAATTAAACAAATACAGCATAAGCAAATGTAACACATCTTTACAAAGTTAAAGTATAAAGAAGTATAACACATCTTTGCCTAGTTAAAGTTCTATTCTACAACAGCTAAGTGTGTCACCCACAAACTCATAAACTGTAACCTTCATTTCTCAGTGCAGCAGTGTCGGGAGATGGAGACCAGCTAGAGGTCTTCAGGTTATGGGGATGATGCCCTCACAAATGGACTGATGCCTTTCTCAGGGGAATAGATTTCCATGTGAGATTTTTGTCCCATTTTCTCTCTTTTTGCAGGCCCATTTGACCTTCTGTCTTCTGCCACAAGTTTCATAAGGCCTTATCTGAACAAATTGATACCAGTGTCTTGCTCTTAGGTCCTCTAGACACCAGAGCCATAAAGCAAAATGTGTCTCTTTTTTAAAAATTGCATTACCAAGTCTCATCTATTCTGTTATAATAAGTGAAAATGAACTATAAAACACCAATTCATTCTGTTCCACCTAATATCAATTCTTTTCATAGGTTTGGATAATTATTAAAAAAAAAACAACCCTGACCATATCCCTTATCTAATAGAGTAGATAAATAGCTATTGGAACTTAATGGATGAAATCACTGCTGGCACTGAAGCCAAGTGGTAAGAAAAGCCACTATAGAGAACCCTAGAATAAAGAAATAAGGAAACGCCCCATGCAATTTCTGTGTTAACTCTCATCATCCTATTCATGTTGGGATGGTCACCCTTCATTAATGTCAGGTGCTACACAGACACATGGCTGCTTACACTGCCACTGAGAACTAAGCCTTTAAGTTTAGATTCTCAGATGTCTGCCACAATGGAACAGAAATGGAGATTTTTACCAGCCTTGACTGTAGAGATAGCAGCTGTCCTAGTTTGCATTTCTGTTGCTGAGATAAACATCATGACCAAAGCAACTTGGGAAATTAAAGGTTTATTTTAGCTTATAGATTATAGTACACTATCAAAGGGAACCCAAGATAAGAACTCAAGGCAGGAGCTGGAGCCAAGACCACAGAGCAGCACTGCTTACTGACTAGCTTCTGGGCTCACTTTTTAGCTACTATTTTTTACACAGCCCGGTCCCACCTATCCAGGGATGATATCACCCACATTTGGCAACACCAATTAGCATGTAAGAAAATTCTCAGAACAACAGCTCACAGACCAATCTGATGGAGGCAATTCTGCAGCTGATATACCCTTATAGTTGACAACCAAGATTAGCCACCACGGTAGATTACCATGCTATTATTTTCAATATATATTATATAGAATATCAGAAAAGGCCTCGGGAAACTTTTATGCCTCTATAAGTCAGAAAATTAAGAGTTGAAGAAAAGAAAACTATGCAATTTGGACCCTTTACCTTCTATGGAGTTCCTAATAGTGGTGTAATCGAGAAGATGGAAAGTCACCAGTGGTGACTCAAATCCAGTGAAAAGAATTGTGGAATGTTTGACTGCATCTTTCCTTCATAAAGGTATTAATAAGGCTCGTGGATCTCTAGAAAACACTTTTCTGTGTACCTAAACCATGGATGCCTGTGGGTGGCTGGGTACTTAACAAGTGATTGCTGTTTGTGATCCACTGTTCCAAGAGCCCAGGTGGAGGTGAGACACTAGGTTCAAAAACCAACTTAACCAAGGAATTAGTAAGTGATGATTATTACTTTGAAAAGAGCTCACGTTAGTCAAGATGAAAGCCTGTGACTGCTGTGGGATGGTCTGTATGTCAAGTGTGTTGCTGATTGGTCAATAAATAAATCACTGATTGGCCAGTGGCCAGGCAGGAAGTATAGGCGGGGCAAGGAGAAGAATAAAGCTGGGAAGTGGAAGGCTGAGTCAGAGAGACACTGCCAGCCGCCATGATGACAAACAGCATGTGAAGATGCCAGTAAGCCACGAGCCATGTGGCAAGGTATAGATTAATGGAAATGGATTAATTTAAGCTGTAAGAACAGTTAGCAAGAAGCCTGCCACGGCCATACAGTTTGTGACCAATATAAGTCTCTGTGTTTACTTGGTCGGGTCTGAGCGGCTGTGGGACTGGCAGGTGAGAGAGATTTGTCCTGACTGTGGGCCAGGCAGGAAAACTCTAGTTACATGTGACTCTGCCTGGGCAGCAGTAAGAGGACACAGTGCACTCAAGGGAAGAGCAGAAGCATGAGAACACCTAAAATTATGAAAGTCTTGAAGGGAAAGTGGCTTACAAGCACCACAGCACAGCAGGGTGAAAGGTGAAGGTGAGGAGGGGGAGGAGGAAGGTGAAAGGTGGAGGTGAGGAGGAGGAGGAGGGGGAAAGGTGGAGGTGAGGAGGAGGAGGAGGGTGAAAGGTGGAGGTGAGGAGGAGGAGGAGGAGGAGGGTGAAAGGTGGAGGTGAGGAGGAGGAGGAGGAGGGTGAAAGGTGGAGGTGAGGAGGAGGAGGGTGAAAGGTGGAGGTGAGGAGGAGGAGGAGGGGGAAAGGTGGAGGTGAGGAGGAGGAGGAGGAGGGGGAAAGGTGGAGGTGAGGAGGAGGAGGAGGGGGAGGAGGAGGGGGAAAGGTGGAGGTGAGGAGGAGGAGGAGGGGGAGGAGGAGGGGGAAAGGTGGAGGTGAGGAGGAGGAGGGTGAAAGGTGGAGGTGAGGAGGAGGAGGAGGAGGGGGAAAGGTGGAGGTGAGGAAGAGGAGGAGGAGGAAGGGGAAAGGTGGAGGTGAGGAGGAGGAGGAGGAGGGGGAAGGTGGAGGTGAGGAGGAGGAGGGGGAAAGGTGGAGGTGAGGAGGAGGAGGAAGAGGGGGAAAGGTGGAGGTGAGGAGGAGGAGGAGGGGGAAAGGTGGAGGTGAGGAGGAGGAGGAGGAGGAGGAGGAGGAGGGGGAAAGGTGGAGGTGAGGAGGAGGAGGAGGAGGGGGAAAGGTGGAGGTGAGGAGGAGGAAAAGGAGGGGGAAAGGTGGAGGTGAGGAGGAGGAGGAGGAGGGGGAAAGGTGGAGGTGAGGAGGAGGAGGAGGAGGAAAGGTGGAGGTGAGGAGGAGGAGGAGGAGGAGGAGGGGGAAAGGTGGAGGTGAGGAGGAGGAGGAGGGGGAAAGGTGGAGGTGAGGAGGAGGAGGAGGGGGAAAGGTGGAGGTGAGGAGGAGGAGGAGGGGGAGGAGGAGGGGGAAAGGTGGAGGTGAGGAGGAGGAGGAGGGGGAGGAGGAGGGGGAAAGGTGGAGGTGAGGAGGAGGAGGGTGAAAGGTGGAGGTGAGGAGGAGGAGGAGGAGGGGGAAAGGTGGAGGTGAGGAAGAGGAGGAGGAGGAAGGGGAAAGGTGGAGGTGAGGAGGAGGAGGAGGAGGGGGAAGGTGGAGGTGAGGAGGAGGAGGGGGAAAGGTGGAGGTGAGGAGGAGGAGGAAGAGGGGGAAAGGTGGAGGTGAGGAGGAGGAGGAGGGGGAAAGGTGGAGGTGAGGAGGAGGAGGAGGAGGAGGAGGAGGAGGAGGAGGGGGAAAGGTGGAGGTGAGGAGGAGGAGGAGGAGGGGGAAAGGTGGAGGTGAGGAGGAGGAGGAGGGGGAAAGGTGGAGGTGAGGAGGAGGAGGAGGAGGGGGAAAGGTGGAGGTGAGGAGGAGGAGGAGGAGGAAAGGTGGAGGTGAGGAGGAGGAGGAGGAGGAGGAGGGGGAAAGGTGGAGGTGAGGAGGAGGAGGAGGGGGAAAGGTGGAGGTGAGGAGGAGGAGGAGGAGGAGGGGGAAAGGTGGAGGTGAGGAGGAGGAGGAGGGGGAAAGGTGGAGGTGAGGAGGAGGAGGAGGGGGAAAGGTGGAGGTGAGGAGGAGGAGGAGGGGGAAAGGTGGAGGTGAGGAGGAGGAGGAGGGGGAAAGGTGGAGGTGAGGAGGAGGAGGAAGAGGAGGGGGAAAGGTGGAGGTGAGGAGGAGGAGGAGGAGGAGGGGAAAGGTGGAGGTGAGGAGGAGGAGGAGGGGGAAAGGTGGAGGTGAGGAGGATGAGGAGGGGAAAGGTGGAGGTGAGGAGGAGGAGGAAGAGGGGGAAAGGTGGAGGTGAGGAGGAGGGGGAAAGGTGGAGGTGAGGAGGAGGAGGAGGAGGAGGAGGAGGAGGGGGGAAAGGTGGAGGTGAGGAGGAGGAGGAGGAGGAGGGGGAAAGGTGGAGGTGAGGAGGAGGAGGGGGAAAGGTGGGGGTGAGGAGGAGGAGGAGGGGGAAAGGTGGAGGTGAGGAGGAGGAGAAGGGGGAAAGGTGGAGGTGAGGAGGAGGAGAAGGAGGGGGAAAGGTGGAGGTGAGGAGGAGGAGGAAGAGGAGGGGGAAAGGTGGAAGTGAGGAGGAGGAGGAGGGGGAAAGGTGGAGGTGAGGAGGAGGAGGAGGAGGAGGGGGAAAGGTGGAGGTGAGGAGGAGGAGGAGGGGGAAAGGTGGAGGTGAGGAGGAGGAGGAGGGGGAAAGGTGGAGGTGAGGAGGAGGAGGAGGAGGGGGAAAGGTGGAGGTGAGGAGGAGGAGGAAGAGGAGGGGGAAAGGTGGAGGTGAGGAGGAGGAGGAGGAGGAGGGGGAAAGGTGGAGGTGAGGAGGAGGAGGAGGAGGGGGAAAGGTGGAGGTGAGGAGGAGGAGGAGGAGGAGGGGAAAGGTGGAGGTGAGGAGGAGGAGGAGGAGGGGGAAAGGTGGAAGTGAGGAGGAGGAGGAGGAGGAGGAGGAGGGGGAAAGGTGGAGGTGAGGAGGAGGAGGAGTAGGAAAGGTGGAGGTGAGGAGGAGGAGGAGGAGGGGGAAGGTGGAGGTGAGGAGGAGGAGGAGGAGGAGGAGGAGGAGGAGGAGGGGGAAAGGTGGAGGTGAGGAGGAGGAGGAGGAGGAGGGGGAAAGGTGGAGGTGAGGAGGAGGAGGGGGAAAGGTGGGGGTGAGGAGGAGGAGGAGGGGGAAAGGTGGAGGTGAGGAGGAGGAGAAGGGGGAAAGGTGGAGGTGAGGAGGAGGAGAAGGAGGGGGAAAGGTGGAGGTGAGGAGGAGGAGGAAGAGGAGGGGGAAAGGTGGAAGTGAGGAGGAGGAGGAGGGGGAAAGGTGGAGGTGAGGAGGAGGAGGAGGAGGAGGGGGAAAGGTGGAGGTGAGGAGGAGGAGGAGGGGGAAAGGTGGAGGTGAGGAGGGAGGAGGAGGGGGAAAGGTGGAGGTGAGGAGGAGGAGGAGGAGGGGGAAAGGTGGAGGTGAGGGGAGGAGGAGAGGAGGGGAAAGGTGGAGGTGAGGAGGAGGAGGAGGAGGAGGGGGAAGGTGGAGGTGAGGAGGAGGAGGAGGAGGGGGAAAGGTGGAGGTGAGGAGGAGGAGGAGGAGGAGGGGGAAAGGTGGAGGTGAGGAGGAGGAGGAGGAGGGGGAAAGGTGGAAGTGAGGAGGAGGAGGAGGAGGAGGAGGAGGAGGGGGAAGGTGGAGGTGAGGAGGAGGAGGAGGGGGAAAGGTGGAGGTGAGGAGGAGGAGGAGGAGGGGGAAAGGTGGAGGTGAGGAGGAGGAGGAGGAGGGGGAGGAGGAGGGGGAAGGTGGAGGTGAGGAGGAGGAGGAGGGGGAAAGGTGGAGGTGAGGAGGAGGAGGAGGGGGAAAGTTGGAGGTGAGGAGGAGGAGGAGGAGGGGGAAAGGTGGAGGTGAGGAGGGGGAGGAGGAGGGGGAAGGTGGAGGTGAGGAGGAGGAGGAGGGGGAAAGGTGGAGGTGAGGAGGAGGAGGAGGGGGAAAGGTGGAGGTGAGGAGGAGGAGGAGAGGAGGGGAAAGGTGGAGGTGAGGAGGGGAGGAGGAGGGGGAAAGGTGGAGGTGAGGAGGAGGAGGAGGGGGAAAGGTGGAGGTGAGGAGGAGGAGGAGGGGGAAAGGTGGAGGTGAGGAGGAGGAGGAGAGGAGGGGGAAAGGTGGAGGTGAGGAGGAGGAGGAGGGGGAAAGGTGGAGGTGAGGAGGAGGAGGAGGAGGGGGAAAGGTGGAGGTGAGGAGGAGGAGGAGGAGGGGGAAAGGTGGAGGTGAGGAGGAGGAGGAGGAGGAGGAGGAGGGGGAAAGGTGGAGGTGAGGAGGAGGAGGAGGAGGAGGAGGGGAAAGGTGGAGGTGAGGAGGAGGAGGAGGGGGAAAGGTGGAGGTGAGGGAGGAGGAGGAGGAGGGGAGGAGGAGGGGGAAAGGTGGAGGTGAGGAGGAGGAGGGGGAAAGGTGGAGGTGAGGAGGAGGAGGAGGGGGAAAGGTGGAGGTGAGGAGGAGGAGGAGGAGGGGAAAGGTGGAGGTGAGGAGGAGGAGGGGGAAAGGTGGAGGTGAGGAGGAGGAGGGGGAAAGGTGGAGGTGAGGAGGAGGAGGAGGAGGGGGAAAGGTGGAGGTGAGGAGGAGGAGGAGGGGGAAAGGTGGAGGTGAGGAGGAGGAGGAGGGGGAAAGGTGGAGGTGAGGAGGAGGAGGAGGGGGAAAGGTGGAGGTGAGGAGGAGGAGGAGGAGGGGGAAAGGTGGAGGTGAGGAGGAGGAGGGGGAAAGGTGGAGGTGAGGAGGAGGAGGAGGGGAAAGGTGGAGGTGAGGAGGAGGAGGAGGGGGAAAGGTGGAGGTGAGGAGGAGGAGGAGGAGGGGAAAGGTGGAGGTGAGGAGGAGGAGGAGGAGGAAAGGTGGAGGTGAGGAGGAGGAGGAGGAGGGGGAAAAGTGGAGGTGAGGAGGAGGAGGAGGAGGAGGAGGAGGAGGGGGAAAGCTGGAGGTGAGGAGGAGGCCTGATGTACCTGATGGGAGCCAAGGAAGGTGTTTGGACAGAAGAACCAATAATACATGGGTGTGTGCCCAGGAGTTTTTTTGGTCCCTTCTGCATTTTTCTGGAGAAGCCTTCAAGTGGCTCCCTGTTGCACTGATTTAAAGGAAGTTTCTCCCCCAAGATCTCATAATGTATATAACCCTCACCAATAAAATCCTTCCCTGAATTATAAAATATGGAACATCACAAGAGAAATTAAGAAAAAATTATGGAAGGGTCACCAATTCACATAATATTCTGTATATTTTCCCAAATGAAAACTCTGGGGCCTAAAGAGGCTAATTTGCAAAAAGTGGCATATTGTGTAAGCACCATGATTTTATTATAACTGCAATGTAATGTGATCCTTT
>NC_081426.1:5392090-5549981 GCF_949786415.1 Peromyscus eremicus | reverse complement strand
GGGGCCTAAAGAGGCTAATTTGCAAAAAGTGGCATATTGTGTAAGCACCATGATTTTATTATAACTGCAATGTAATGTGATCCTTTGCAAAGCCAGACCTCAAGTAGTCTTATTCTAACGTACATAAGCTTTGATAAAACTTTTGAAATTAAAAACCAGTAAATGATGAGGGATATTCATGGAAGTTAAAAATATCATACATTGGAATTTTTTTGTTACTCCAAGACCCTATTTACTCAAAACAGTCTGGGCTTTTATGATTCTCTGTGCCTGCAAAAGCTCACTCTTACTACCACACTGAAAATGAAGTACCAGCCCATAGACCTGAAGCCAGGACACATTCACAGAAGCATCAAATGCATCAGCCGTTCCTAAGTGGCAGTTTGGGATACATAAAATTGTATTTTAAAAAAAAAAAACAGACAAACAAAAATATGGACGGAAGGTGTGTGTAAGTCAAGTTATTTTCTACATTCTAAACAACAGGCATTGCTCCAGTTTGGTGTCCTTATTCCCACACATCAGTGAAGCAGGATTTCCTCCACCATGAATAGAAACTTTTGCTGGCCCTTTATTCATATTGCATTTTACTTGTAGTGTCTATGGATAGCTATATTTTTTATAATTTCTCTAGAAATTGTGTGTGTGTGTGTGTGTGTGTGTGTGTGTGTGTGTGTGTGTGTGTGTTCCTGCTAGGATTATTTTGGGAGAACTATCTAATATAATCCAAAGGACAATCCCTGAGATTATCACAAGTGTAACACATGTGGTTACAGTGCTCAGATTATGCTGGCTTTGTAAGTCTAGAACCTGTTTGGTAAGAAAAGCACTAAAAGTATTTCCTGCACACATGGCCCCCTTGTTCTTATCCCCATCTTACAAGCTCTATTCAACTTGACCTCATCCTATCTCAGACAATCCCCCCAATCCTGCTTGGTGTTCATTCCTAAATTCATTGGGATCTAACATCTATAAAATGAGTTCAAAACTTCTTTAAGGGGCTGGAGAGATGGCTCAGAGGTTAAGAGCACTGACTGCTCTTCCAGAGGTCCTGAGTTCAATTCCAGCAACCACATGGTGGCTCACAACCATCTGTAATGAGATCTGGTGCCCTCTTCTGGCCTGCAGGCATACATGCAGGCAGAACATTGTATACATAATAAATAAATAAATAAAATCTTTAAAAAAAAAAAAAAAAAAAAACTTCTTTAAATTACTTTCAAAATATACTCTGTTAGCATAAAGTTGCATAATTTCAATAGCTACTTTGCAAAGTGTATTTTAAATCCTCTTCCTCTAAATTTCTTCCTTCTGGCTTGAGAACTCTCTCCAGGTTACATTTTTTGTGTTTATGGAGCTCACATCACAGGAACTTTAGCAGTTCCTTTTCAAAAGCAGAAGCTGAATGACCTATGATATGAACAGAAAGCAGAAAGCAAAACCTAGAAAGGCTCCCTCCTGGGAGCATGGACCCAGCAGCACGGTGATGTCTACCTTGACCTCTTCTTCCTTCGCACTCATCAACGTTAAACACCAAAACCAAAATCTAAGCAAAACTCTGATTTCAGTCAACAGACCTTAGAACCAGGTACTCAGGACACCTGTGCAGTGCTGCTCCGCTGTTACACAAGAAGCCAAAGCTCATAGCCCATCGACTTTGTAGATGCCCTAGTTAGGGATAAAGCATGTTCTCCATGATCTAGTGGATGAGGAGATCACAGAATGAAGACTTAATAACCACATGTTAGGAAGCATGACAGTAAATGGCTGAGATAAGTGTCTTAGAACAGAATGAGTCACTGACTCCACCTGTTCATTGTTCTCCCAGTAAAAAGAGTTTGATGTTAGAGAGAGCACTCTACAGAGCAAAAGCATGAATCTTCTCCATTTGGGAGATAATTTTACTCTGTCTTTTCTTTCTTAATGTGAATTAATCCTTATTTTGAAAGAATGCTATATATTTAACTAAACAATGTATCTCTTCTCTACTATGGACCACTTACAAGAATCAAACCCTAGGGAGACAAATGCTGAACACCTGAAATCCAGCCTAAGCATTAAGAGCCTTAGCAGAGCCTCCAACTCTTTTGCTGGCTTTTGGGACCCTGCTCCTCATACTGGGTCGCCTTGCCCAGCCTTAATACACGGGGAGGTGCTTAGTCTTACTGCAACTTGATAAGCTATGATTTGTTGATACACGTGGGAAACCTGCCCTTTCCTAAGTAGAAATGGAGGGGGAATGGAGTGGGGAGTGGGAACAGAGGGACTGGGGGTGGGGGAAGAAGCTGGAAGGAGAGGAAGGAGGGGAAACTACAGCCAGGATGCAAAACAAACAAACAAATAAATGAACGACAAGAACCTTAGGAGAGATGCTAGGGTTCAGGCCTAGGTCCCAGAGAGTGTCTACCAGCTTCTCCTGTGAGAGCTTCCAGAACATACTTAATTCTTCTCAGCAAATTCAATGTGCTGCATAGCACTTTCAGGCCATTCTATTGGTGCTTTGATGTAACAGACACTAGTTATTAGTATTGTAGTGTGTCTACCCTTGCCCAGTACAATACTACAAGCTTCATTATCTACTCTGTATGACATTATATGTTGCTGCCTCTATCATCCCATCCATAAAATGGGGTGAATAATTCTCACCCTCATTTACCTTGAACAAATACTGCTGGGGAAAATAAGCATATAAATTAAATAGCTGCTGTGTTTTGGAAGGAAGTTGCCTTAGAAACACAGACTTATTATTTCTCCATAGAAAAAGCTAAATATATTAGAGTTTGCACAATGTTGCTGGCTGTGATTTTGCTCTTTTTAACCCTAGGCTGAAGGACTACATTAATTCCAGTCCCTAGGTGAACCTTTTATTCCATTTTCCACAAGAGGAAAAAAAAGTTACTTTGCAAAGAAAGGGAAGAAAGAAAAAAATGCAATATTCCCAAACCTCATTTACGGAACATTCTGTTCTCCAAATTACAGCGCAGCAAGCAGGCGAGTGGGAACTTTTAGAATCCTGCATCCAAGCCGGTTCCACACAGCACCCACTAATACAAAATGGCTTTAATTACTTTAATATAAATCCTGGAAATGTGCAGATGGATTGTAATAATTATGCAAAACTGCGATGGTCCTTTATAGAAACACAGATCTTGCTAGCTAAAAGAAAATGAAAGGAACACAAGTTCAACACAATATGTCAGGAAGCATATCTCCTAAGAAGTCCTGTATTTCAAATGCCAAGCTGTACGTTTCATCTGATGTGGCAGTTGTTATGGAAACTATGCTTTTGATTGAACAGCAGAATAAATACCTACCTAAAATCAGCATGATGGGATACTGCATGAATTAAGAACTCCCCAAGACAACAATAACTTGGAGTTCTTCTTTGAAATAAATTTGAAAAAATAACACGTGTGTGTGTGTGTGTGTGTGTGTGTGTGTGTGTGTGTGTGTGTGTTTTAATGAAATCTAATGTGAGCATAAGTGTTTTGGAATTGAATTTCCTCCCTTACCTGGAGCAGTGAGATCTGCTTCACACTGTGTGTGAATGACAGTGTTTTATCTCCCAAACACACTCACAGACACCCTTGTTCACCTAAGACTTAGCAGGTGAAAAGATCTGATGCTTTGCCAAAAAAGATCATTTTTTTCCATAAAAAATCACATTTCTCCATTTTTCTTCTAAATTAGTATAGAAGAAGACTTGAGAAAAAAACATGGGGTTATTACAGTTGTGATTTTTAAATCAAGTGGGTCATATATAAATGTGAAAAGTCCCCAGGCACAACAGAAAGGTCAGTTAAACATGGTTTTTATATTTTTATGAGTATGATATTACACAATTGCTGATTCCTATTGATATTAACAGTATCTCATAAATCACAACACAAAATAATACAAATACATCTATCTTTCCATGTAGACATAATCTACCCATTTACTGATTTAATTAAAGGATTTCTCTAGAAAACGTGGACTAAAGCACACTGAGGTGTGTTCTCCCCTTTACCTTCTGCACAGGTGACATGGGGACAGCCAGTGCAACAGGCGCCATCTTCCAAACTTCCCCATAATGGGCATGCATTCGCCCATTGGATCAACATCTTTCAATTTATTAGCATGACAAAGGACACAATTATTTTGGATATGCCTGAATGCAATTTTCATTAACTTTGCAATGATTTATTAACAAAAGTGTCAGGAATGTAATAAAAGCAGCAGGACTCCTTAAAATGCCAAAATAAAAAATTAAAAAAAAAAAAATGAAGAATACGGCAGAATTTCCCAACTCGCCTTACGGCATCAGGTCAATAAGGTTGCCTGATTCCATCAAAAGCATCAGCATGGTGACTGAACTCTGCAATTAACAAAGAGTAAGCACAAAAAATGCTAATATCTCATTTGAATGTAATTATGCACAGATTACTGTTCACTGGAACAAGAAAGGGGATTTTAATTGTCATCCAAAGTTACACGAAAACCCTAGATTCTTGTTAACTTTTTTTTTTTTTGGTTGGGGAGTTCATGTGAGAGTAAAGCCTGCAATTCACAATTCTTATGTTCAGGGACATCGTAAAAAGCAATGCCTTTGTTTGAGAGATGCAACTCAAAAGTTTTAAAATAGCATCATTCCATGTATATTGGCAAGGTTAGTTTGTAATAAGTTTCACCATCGTTTGCATTTTAATACTATTTGATCTCATTTACATGTTTAAATTTGTTCCTGTAATAAAATTCATTAGTATGTTTATCATAACTACATAATGAATATAGCCCTTATGTAAAATAAAAAATTGAAAGTACATTAGAGACATTACAAGCTGTTTGAAATTACTGTGCTTTGCATATTATACCTTATTAATTAAATTATAAATTATTTATTTATGTTATTTCTTTAATCAGGGGCAAGCACTAGAACAATATTATATTAGTATAAGAAACACAACACAACTCAAAGCTAAATCACACATGGACCAATTTTCCATACAGAGGCACAGAGATCCATTTTGCCTTGGGGTGGCGAATGCTAACCCCCACCTCCCCACCCCTGCATCAAGGGCTGCAGAGACCTGTTAAAAGGAGACTAAGCATGGAGGAAATCAATGTTTCCTGCGCAAGTTAAAAACTTCACTTGTTAGTATAATGTCTCCCTTTGACTTCTCCTTTTATTAGTATAATTAGATCAGATATGCAGATGGAAGCAAAGAGCAAATCATTCTAGGAGTTAATGCCATGTCTCTTTTATTTGGAGTCTATGGGCAAGAAAAAATGTAATCTTTTCTATTCTTTCCATTTTTTTTCTGATTCCTTTGTTAGCAGTAGTAAAGAATTTGAGAAAGTGAAGTGGAGGAGGAGGAGAGAGAGGGAGACAGAAGAAGGGAAGGAGAGAGAATAAGCTAGATGAAGAAAGTGACAGAACCAAATATGAAATAGCACTAACTAATTTTCTTTTTTCTCATTTCTCTTAATTCTTTGTGTGTGTGTGTGTGTGTGTGTGTGTGTGTGTGTGTGTGTATAGCTGGTATGGTGACACACATGGTGACACACATTTTGCAATCTTGGCACTCAGGAGACAGAGGGAGGATCTTGAACTCCAAGCTATCCTGAGCTATACAGGGAGACCCTGTCTCAGAAAAAGAAGCAACAATAGAAATCACTTAAATGTGCTCAAAACATCTGGGTCTCTTTCCACTTCTGTAGACCTCCAAGATCCATTTTCTAAGCATGTTTCTAAGCTCTTGTTCAATAAGTGTGATTTGACCAGGACTTGACCTCTGTCTGTACTCACACCAGGTTTAATTATTTTGATAAGCCCTTACTTTGGTCTATACATCAAGCATGCAGAGCTTTGGGTAGACACTTCAGCCCTTAAGGAATCACATAGGAGGACCAGGGGAGAGGTGGATCATTCAGGGAGCTGTATGCTGAGAAAAGTGCAGGGCTATTACCAAGAAGGTCTGGATTTTAATCCAAACACAGGTAATCCTAACTCACAGAGTTCTACAGTTGTTTGGACAAAAGTGTAGCAGGTTATCTGTGTAGTGTCTGTTCAGTAAATACCAATTGTTACACAACTTTCTTGCATGAACAGGATGGAACATTATAACAGACTTTCTAAGAACGCCACAGGTCTGTGTGACATCCTAGAACTCATTTCAATAGAGATCTGCCTGGGGAATAGAGAAATACAAGTTGAGTGCTGACGAAGTAACTGTTTGAAGCCAATATAAACTTCAACACCAATATGCAGTAAATATAAATATTTCTTAATTCATAGATTTAATCTTATAATTTCCTTCTTTTTGGTTGGTATGCCATTCCCTCACATTTTACAGTCCACATACTTCAATAAATGACAAAAGAAGAGGCAGGGAGAGCTGTGGCAGTAGAGTAAAAGCATGGGGAGAAAAGTCTACTGTGCGTAGTGTGACTTTCCAGTTTAACAGGGTCTTTGGCAAATCACTAAGATCAAATACACCATGTTTTCCCCTTCATGACACTCAGATAATACATCCTTCTGAGCTCTTTGCAAGAAGACAGAGCCAGATAAAGCAAATTCTAGATGGCCAGCTGCTAGGTGCATAGAACTGATAGGCTCTTTCTCTAAGAATTGTCCATTCTATATGCTGTTTCTTTGTCCTTTGTGACTTACATGGAAAGCATCCAGCAGGGAACCTTTAGGGGCAAGCTGGGATGAGCCACTATGCAGGTTCTTTCTATGGTGTTATGCCCAGAGAACTTAGACCCCCATCCCAACCATTACTCTATTCTTACTAGAACAACACTATAGAGAAAAGTAAAAAAGTTTCGTTTTCTATGAAAGTTCTTTTCACTGAAATGAAATTCCTGATGTAATTAATTTGATGAATGTAAGAAAAAAATGTCCAGAAATTTTTTTTTTATTTAAATGTAATGTGGAATAGATAAGACAATCTTGCAAGACTCTTTCAACTAGAGTTTTCTCTTGGACTGTATGTGTTTTATAAAGTAATATGTAACTACAAAATAAACACACCCTTGAATATATATTATATTCCAAGAAGAGCTCTATATAGAACAGGACAGGAAATAAACGCATTTTCTTGAAGAAGGAAACCTTACATAGAGATTATCATTACAGAGAAATTAGATTCACTCAACAAAAGGATTCATCAGGAGCACGTTTCCAATCACCGTGCTGTTTTCCTAAGGGCAAATTTCCAGCCAAAATGCTTCATTAGCAAATAATCATGGCACCCCCACCTTTGTGCTACTTCTGAACCCAGGGAGTGTGTGTGAACTCCATGTGAAGATGGATAAAGGCTGTGTACAGGGGAAAAGAAGGAAAGGGGGGGGTGTAGGAACCCACTCAATCATGCTGAGGGAGGAAGTGACATCAAGAGAGGAAACAAAATAGAATTTTATTATAATTCTGATGATTCAGGAGATGAAAGTAGCTTGATATGGTGGTGCACGCCTTTAACTCCAACACTAGAGAAGCATAGGCAGTCAGATCTCTGAGTTCAAGCACAGCCTGGTCTAAATACCAAGTTCCTGGCCAATGAGGGCAACACAGTGAGTGAGACCTTAGAGAGAGCAGGGGGCAGGGTGTAAAGGGTAAAGACTCTTTAGAGGTCTAGAATTTGATCAGCACATTTTTTAAAATATTAAAATATTAGTTATACCTACCAAAACTGAACATAATATTAATATTAAGTGTCCTGGTTATCTTTGTGTATTAGTGTTTATTGAAGCATATGATTACAAATATGTGCCTATGAGGATGAGGTTAAACACTGCTCTTGGGTGATTATACGATAGAACTCCCACAATCCAGATGGTTTGCTTTGGATTGGTGGTTTGTATTAGGGCTTTTGGGTGTCACTGTGATCAGGCTGGTCTTGAACTAGGATCCTTTTACCTCAGCCAATCAAAGCTGCAGTGAAAGGCATGCCCTTCCTGTTCCCACACCCATTGAGGTGGTCTATTAATACATATTCTTATGGAGTACTCACTAGGAAGAGAAAAATGGAAACTTCTTGGCTTAATTCAAGAGAAGGTATTTTAGGAAACTATTTTTAGTTAAAATGCAGAGCATGAAGAAAACATGCAATCATGTACATATAGTAAGTAACTTAACAGGTAGGCCTTTTAATAGCTACTTAAAATGGCTTGAAACTTGATTAGAAGTTAAAAAAAAATCCAGAGAAAGGTAGGACAACTTGTGTTTGTCAATCACAGATTATAGCATGTGATCTCAAAGCCCCACCCCACACCTCACTTTTCAAGGGTACCGATCATTTTTCATGATTTCTCACATCCAGTTGAGAACTGTCCACAAAGACCCAGACCAATGGATTTCCTGAACTCCCAGTTCATTCTTTATTTGGAAGCCCCATGGGCTCACAGATCTGAATACATACCCATTCAAGGTAGATCTTCCTGACTCCCCATTCCTATTAGCCAGGAGCAACGCCCTCCTTTCAGTTCTTAAGCCCAAAAGCAATGTCTTTCTTGCTTCTTTCTTCTTTCACACTCCACATCTAACTCAGCAGAGGGTCTGGACATCCCCACCCTGCAGCATCTGAAACTCCTTTTTAAGAATCCTTAGTCCTAACATTCTCCTCACTATGTTCAGCAGACTCCCAAGCACATTCAAACAGAAACCAAGGTCCCTGCAACAACCCACAGTTCCAGCAGGATCTTCCCTCAGTCTCCTCTCTGCCTCTCTTCCTTTCATGTTCTGCTCACATCATCTCCACTCACACTGGTCCTTGCCATCATTTAAATCAGCATCAGCTATAGTTCTACCTCAGGATTCTTGGACCTTCTACTATCCCATCTCACTGTGGATCTTCCCCTTGCATTGCTTCACTAATTCCTTCCTTTTTGCTTTGCTTTTCTCCATAGAACATACTATTTGAAATAATTTTGTCTATCTACTCCTATTTGAATGCAAGCAATTTGAGATTTTTTTTCCTAATTTGTTTTCTGCAATCATTCCAGAGCTAAGAAACTAAAAAATATTGGTTAATATACATTCTCAAGAGGACTATATGAGTTCATTAACTCATTAAAAGAAAACTAAAGCTCTGAAAGAATAATCAATATGCCATGTAGCACAGTAAGAAGAAACAGTGGATCTGGGTGTGGTGGTGCATGCTTTTGATGCCAACACTTAAGAAGCACAGGCAGGCAGATCTCTGTGAGTTTGAGACCAGACTTGTCTACATAGTAAGTTCCAGTTAGTCAGTGCTATGCAATGTAACTCTCTTTCAATAACAATAATAACTTTTTTATTTTAAGGAAAAGCAGGTAGATAAAATTCCAGTGGGAATTTATTGTTTCCATCATATAAATGGCTAACATAAAACATTCCATACATTAAGTCCTTAAAGCTTTCATGGACTTTTAAAATATGAGATGATATAAATATTATGTAGTTGTTTTTGCTCTTTGTCTAATCCATTTTGTTGAATGTCATTGGTCTTACTTGAGTTCATAAACTATTGTTGGATGACAAGTTTAAAGTCATCTTTGGCTCCATAGTAAGTTTGAGGACAGCCTGAGCTATATGGAATCCTTTTTCATTAAAAATAAAGTTAAAAATAAAATGAATGTTATACTTTACAAGTAGATAATAATTATTATTACCCAAATCTGCCTTACAGATCTAGAAAAATTCTAAAATGTTTTTCATTTCGATTTGGGAAGCTTCATTAACTATAATTTAACTCAGAGAACAATCTGTAGTTGAGATTCATGTAGAAGAGACTCCAAGAGCCAAGAACTCAAACTCCAACTTCACAGAAATGAGACAGACAATGTTTCACACATGCTTCAGACATTTAAGTCATCTTGAACATCTGATGATGTCCACTGACTTTTAATTCTGAAATTGTCATCTTTTCTTATTATCTTATTATATATTATCTATGAAAAGATACAACCTGATAAATTAAAAAATGGAAGTCCTTATGCCTGGATATTTTTTTTAAAAAAATTGAAGATAATATTTGGGGTAGAGATGGCTTATTGAGCATAATACAAGGAAGCAGAGAGTTAGGAAGGGTGAAGAACTGCCTGGCAAAATGTCATTTTTATATATTGAAATGAGGGATGCAAAAGTATAGTAAGTGTTATTAATTTCCACCAATGAAGCAAAGCATGTGGGAAAGCCCTTTGCAATGATAGGCCTAAGTCATGGGGATATGTGGGAAGTACCATCTTCCTCTAGAAAAGCCAGCTTCTTGGGTGAGAAACATTGACTAAGAGGCTTAAGTCATAGTAATAACAATACAATCAGCATCATAACACGTTGCAACAGCTCATGTTATTTGAAACTCTGACAAAGATTTCTCCCTTCTTTTGTTTCTAGCACCAGGCATTGAATGTAGGGCCTCTAAGAACTCTATCAGCACCCATTCCCCAGTCATCTTCCTATTTCTTTTCACTTTGAAACAGGGTCTCATTACAGCCCAAGCCTTGACTCCTTCTGCATCAGCACGTAAAATAGCTGGGATTACAGGCTGCCAATTATTTCTCCATTCACAAATCAGAAAGAAAGAAAGGGGGAGGGAGAGAAAGGAATGGGAGGGAGGGAGAGAGGGAGGGGAGGAGGGAGAGAGGGAGGGGAGGAGGGAGAGAGGGAGGGAGGGAGGGAGGGAGGGAGGGAGGGAGGGAGGAAGGGGGAGGGGGAAGGAAACTAAGAGTTCAAGAAGCTACAGGAAAAGTTGTCCTTTCCAATTCATCCCACTTACTTCTTAACTATCTCACACTCTTGCTGCACACAGTATGAACTGGGGACCAGCCATTCTTGCTTCACCTGAGAGCTTGTGAGATAAGAAGGCTCTGGAGGTCACCCCAGACCTACTGAGGCAGACTGCATTTTACTAAGATTCCTTTGCACATTTAATTCTGAGGAGCATTTATGCACAGTATCATGAAATACTTTTTAAAAACAGTCATAAGAATTAAAGCACTACTGGACTGCCCCAAAGCAATAGCCCATAGCAATAGGCTGCCTTAAAATTAGTCTATCAATAGAGACCCTTCCCCCTGGGGACCCTGCTTATCTGGTTTTTCACTTCCTATTGGGAGTGCAGGCAAATAGCCTTCATCACACAGCCAAGGCTTCTTAAACACTGACTTAACTAATCAGAAAGCAATGTTCTTTTTTTTTCTGCTCTGCCAAGAGAATCCCCATTATCACCTGAATAAAAATAATTTCACTCTCAAGTCTAACATTTAAATGGTATAAGATTCCTGTTTAATTAGGACAACAATATAAAGCCAGCTAAATCCAAAGCAGGGACGATTGTCTAATGGATTTAAATTACAAGCTTGTGACAGACTATGACAGATGACATATTTACTTTTCATGGGAGCTAAACGAATACCTTAGATAAAATGTGAGCTAAAAACATAGCAAATTTGGAATTAATTAATCCATTGACAATTTAAAACACCCAACTTTTTCTTATAAAGAAAAACAGATGTGTAAAGCCAGTTAGTTAAAATGACAAAATTCAGCACATTATTGGAAATTAGTACCAAGTTGGGAATTTGATTTCATCAGAAATTGAAGACGCTGTAATCAGAATTAGCTGGGAGCTCGTGGGGTCCAGTGTATGTTGGAGTCTCACCATGGAGTGTCTGGCTCGCCCCTGACCACAGGGGCTTCTCTGGCCAGGCAATGCCGGCTCCACCACTTCAGAGCTGTTCTCAGTGAGCTGCCACTTTTACCATTCCTGGTGCATCAAGTTTGTTTGTCTGTCTGTCTGTTTTTACTGCCTGTACAAGGAGCCTTTCAGCAAAATGTTTAATAAATTCAAGATCTAGCATTAGACCTAGCATCCTAACATGACCTTCATTTTCCTTAAGAAATAGAGAATCTAAATAGGACTGCAGAACCTGAGTAGGAAATGAGAATATAAGTGTACGCATGCTTGGAGACATCACAGTGAACTAATGACTAATTACTGTGCAATTGAATACTAATGGAGAGACACACAAAATCAACATGAACAGGAAATGAACTCAATATGACCAATGGTTCTACAATTAAAATCAAATAAATGCCTCATAATAGAAAGACTTAAAAGATATGACTATAGCCAGCCCAATTATTCTTTAGGTTACACATTACTAAAAAATAAGCACAATGTGAGGGAGAACTATCTGGCTTGATATCTTTTGAAAAGTTAATGTGCATCTGAAATGTGAATTATAGTATTGTAATTATCTTCAAATTAAAGTATGTAAAACTAGTTCAATAGCAAGCCGCTTATTAAAGCAAATCAGATAAACATGAATTTCAGGAAGGAAACTTGAGAGGTTAACTTTCTGGGACTGCTTAATTAATTAATTATCACTCTAGATGTTTAACTCCTTAGGTCTTGGCAGCTCAGTCAGAAAGCTTCCAACAGAAGTGCCAGGATTTGAAAAACAAGAAACAAAGAAAACAAACAATTTATTGAAGACTTCCACCTTTAAGCCTGGAGAGCAAATAGAAATTTGTAAGAGTTGATTATTAACTTTTCTAACTACTTTTTAAAAATAATGGTATACATATTTCCTTTAGTTCTATTCCATTTACTTCCCTTTCCACGACCCAGTGGCTGCGGGAAGCAGATTGAAATGAACTGCAATATTTTCTCTCAAAAAATCTACTCACTTATCAGCTGTGGATCTAATCAAGGACCTAATAAGTCCATAATGGCACATTTGCTTCCCAGGAGAAACCACTGCTTCTCATCACTCCAGAAAATACCCCTCTTGCAAGGTGCAAGGAAGAGCCACAGACTCGCTGCAACAGTCTAATAATTTGATTGGGAGCCCTTAGGCAGGGATAACTTAGATGACAATTAGAAAGCCTTCACACTGGTGCTAACATCTGTGTGCTGAACCACTGTATACTGATTAAAGGTTTTTAAAAGAGAACTAAGTATTTCTCCCATTAGAGCAGAGTCGAGTTCTAATGGCCCTCGTCCTTGGTATGTAATACTTCAACATTCCCTGCTGAGCTTCCTGCTTGTGAATCCACAGAATGCAAAGGCTGGCTAATCACCATCTTAGAAGTGTCCAATCAATGGCTCAGGTGTCAATGGGCATAAGGGCACAGCCCTGGGAAGGGAAAGAAAGCACTGTTCATTTCATTGCTTTGCCTGGGTAGATTTCCCTTGAGTTTGTAGTGACATAGATGAGGTGATTTGGGTTTTGTTTTCCTGTTGAAGGAGGGAATCTAAGAAGAGGGTCAGAACTCAGAGAAATTGCCATGGGGGCTCCAATTAATGAAAGTCACCATGAATGAGGGCATGCACACCACATCTCTCAGTGTCCTCCCTGCCTTGTTATTAAATGAGTCGTGCATGCGAGGAGAACAGAGTGGGGAGAAAGCACAGCCATGGAGCTCTCACAAGCCCCAGCCACTCCTCTCCTTCCCCTCCATTCATTAAGGCCTTTTTCAAGCACATGGCTGCAGCAGATGTCCCTGAGAGAACATTTTGTTTCCCCCCTGCATCTCAGCTCAAACACCTGGGCTCTGACATGACGTCCAGTGGAGGCTATTTTCTTTTTCCTTTTTTAAACTTTCCTTTTATTTGGTTTGCATACAAGGCTAATAATGAGGTTTAAAAAACTATACACAATCAGTATACAATTACACTCATCGGGAGCCTGACATGTAATTTCTGATAAACCCATATAACTATGAACAGCAAAAGGAACCACAGAGCGCACACAATGTGTGGGGTCATCAGAATACAATGCCAACACAATCTCTGCGTCATGTCTTGTTGCATAGTATTAATCAGTGCAAACATTGTTTGGGAAATGAGAGGGGAGAGAAAGAGCAGTTTCCCAGCTGCTAGTGCTTTGCCATCAAATGTGATAGTCAGTTCCATCTCACAGAAGAACTTCCCTAATAGAGCTTTGGACCAAGGAATGACTCTTGAGGAGCTTACATAAGCTATTCAAATTCAAATAACAGAGTCTTCTACATAGACCCAACCAGCTTTATCACCTCACAAAAGATATTTCTTGAATTATTTTGTAATTCCCCACATTTATGAAATATATTGAAACCTTTCACAGCTACGGTAGGTGGTACTGAGTATCCATATAAGCTAAATGATCAGTGTTCAGAGTTATTGGCTCATTAAAAAAATACAATTTTGATTTTCATATCCTACATATTGAATCATGATTATTTTCTTGTTGCTATTATAGGTAAAGGATACAACAAAGTTTCATTAAGAAAGAATTAACCAGGACCACAACATGACAGCTCAGGTCACCGGGAAGCACAATGCAATACTATTGTCAATACTATTGATATGTCTTTAAAAAAGTGAGGTTGGGAAATGTCACAAGCTTTGTCTTACCTTCATTTTAATAGAGCATAGCAGGACCTGTATGGGAAGGGTTGACTACTTCAATTAGGTTTATGTTATTTTCACTAGGACTTCAAATCAGTGCATTTAGCTGGAAAGCATTTCCTGGCTTTATTATTACTGTTGTCATCCTTAAAATGCATTCTATTTATTTTTTTAATTCACCAGAAGGGGTGGAGGAATATGGGAGCAATAAAGAAAACGAGCCAGTAACATGCCCTTGGGGACCAACAGTAAAGGGAAAAGAATCTCAGAGGAAGAGGGATGGCAGATGAAAATGAAAGACGTATCTTATTAAACCATCATAATTAAGAAGTAATAGGTATTCATAAAGAGACCCAAGACCAAAGGCCTAAAGATGTCTTCAGCAGCAAGAGCAAATGTTGGCTAATGTAGTAATCAACAAATAATCTACATTAAAAAGCCATTGGAACCACAGGAAAAAGAGAGGGCACAGACCTGTCTTGTTGCAGCCCACCTCAT
Source organism: Peromyscus eremicus (assembly GCF_949786415.1). Lineage (NCBI taxonomy): Eukaryota > Metazoa > Chordata > Mammalia > Rodentia > Cricetidae > Peromyscus > Peromyscus eremicus. The sequence goes on along the minus strand of NC_081426.1, from coordinate 5,535,126 downwards.
TCTGTAATGCATTGTGGGTTGACCGAAACTGAAATTACTACAGAAGAGAGAAAGTAAGAACACTTCCACAGCACAGAAATTCTGGCAAACACAGGTCAAAGGCATGCACCTCACTCCTTGTCAACTGTGGCTTATATTATGGGATAGTCTAGGCTGCAAACCTCGAGATTACAATTGTTGCCAGAGAAACCAGGGGAACCGGGGACTGATGATGACACTGACCCCACATTATTCATTTTGGCACAAAACAGGAATTAATTGGAGAGATTTTCCCTTAGTTCCTGTGCTTTAAGTTAGCTGGACCTCGGAGCACTGAGACAAGGCTGAAAGGAAAGAGGAATACGTTTGGTCCTTGGACACCCCCTAGTGTCTATGTGAGCGTGAACACGGCTTGCAGGCATGTCCTTTGCTTCTCTGTTGTACTGAACAGAAAAGACCAAAAATAGAATGCTGAGGCGGAAGTCCTAGGACGCCATAGGGCTGGAAATCTGCTCTTTGGGCCAGAATGCCCATGTCAGAGCCCCAGTCCCCTTCCACACTCCCTAGAGTTCCCATTTAGTAGGAACTTTCTCAATGTGTCAAGAATTTGTCTCAAGAAAATATGGAAATCATACATGAGGCCAGAAAGGGCCTATAATTTGTTTCCATTTTTTTTTAAGAGACAGATCTCACAGTTAATAAAGTGAATACAAAGTGAAATGGAGAAAAAAAATCTTTTGGGAGGATCTATGACCATCTGTCTTTATACAGATAACTTGTGAGTGTTTGCAGAGGCACTGCAATGTATTTATTTCAGCCCCTGTGATTGGATGTGAGTACTGAATAAAGTCCGGGAAGACTGCTGGCCACTTCTCACAGTCAGCGGTTCTCTGTGCGAAATTTCATGTGTGTGGTGAAGATATAATTTAAAAGTGGCTTGGAAAAGCTTCAGTGTAAGTGCCTTTGAAGGTTCCTGTACAAATTGTGTGACTCCTTTTCCATCTAAGTAAATTAATTTTTGGTATCCTGGGGTTATCTATGGGCTAGGCTTTCTCTGTTAACATATTGTTAAAATATGAAGTATTACTATGGGTTTCATCCACACTCATTTCAAAAGTGTAAATGAGCAAATGTTGTTATACATGGCTTTTGCAAATGGCCCTACCTGCCCCAGAACTCTCCACAGTTTTTGGGAAAACATTCCATATATGACTAAATTAAAATCCAAGAGGCTTTGTACTTTCCTAATTTTTCTAGCATTTTCTAACTGATTGGAGAAAGCAACTAGTCATTCTATTGAACGCTAAAGACTATTTTATCACAGCAAGGGAAACTTTTTCTTGCTGTATCTGGTTTCTATCACCTAGACTAGATCCGGATCACATCATTTTAGAGATGAGTATCCTAAGACGGCATCACATTGTAGACTGCAAAGAAATGAGATGTCAAAAACCTCTTGGCCCACTCCACAACCACCCTGAGCCTCTAAATGAAACTTTTAGCATTTATTTTTATTTTTTAATTCCTTCACAGGAAATGCTACTGTTTAAAATACCAAACAAAGATAGCCATGTTTCTGGTTATAGCCAACACTAAATAAACTTACTTTGAAAAAGGAATCTTGGCATATGAGAACAAAACCTATATAAGTCTCTTGATCTTTAATCCCTGTGCCAATGTCTGTTTTACAGATTATGGCCTCAGCCCCTGACAAATCTGCTTAGTGGATTTTTGGCTGACAAACCTGGCAACACAAATCCTGTCTGAAATGCACTCAAAAGGCTAAAATAAACATTTTTATAATAGCTACTTTACATAGCCTAGTAGGTTTCCCTTTAGGACACAAATTAGCCTTTTTTTTAAGTGACAGTATTAATTTTTGTGATTATACACAGAACTGAGATTTTTATTTAATATGCTGGGCCTTCTTCGAATGCTTTTCAAGGAGATCAAGCGCTTTGCCAACAGACGGGTACTGCAGCAGGGGTGATTATAGTCATTTTTCTCATAATTGGGAGTCACCATTTGGTCGCCATCTTTCACTCCCTCATTGACTCATCATCTAATCCTTTATAACAGGGTTTGGGGGTGTCATAAGAATGTGCCAAACAGCCAGGAAATAAAACACAGAGCAACCCCCTGGCTGGTGGGGACAGGAGGGATTTTTAACATCTGCCCAGCCCTTCACACTGCAATAAATTTTCACTTAATAAAAGTGACCCAACCCGGGGAAAGAAAGGGTTGAGGAGGATTTGTGGAGAATCTGTGTTTTCTCTCAGAAGACATCTTAAAGAACAGGTTCTAATGCACATGGCAAGAGCACAGTCTTTGGACGATAAAAAGGCCTAAGTGCTCATTACAAGTAGGAAAGTCCCTCTGTTGCTTCCCATCCAGCCAAACCTAAACCCAAAATAAATGCAGCATGCTGTCCCTTGCATTCACTTATCACCACTTCAGTCTCAGTTCACATCGAATCCCAGGAGCTGGTACTAAGTCATCAGCAGTGGCCCTGTGTGAATTACCAAATAATGGAACGACTCAGAGATGAACATCGGGCACCCAAGTTCTCAGCACAGTTCTGTCATCTTGGGAGAGGTGTGTGACATAAGGTCTCGGATCCCCTTAATGCTACAAGCAAAGAGAAACATTGTTCTGATTCCTGGGTTTCCCTAAGAAAGAAAAATAAATAAATAAATAACAGAGTGAGTCTGAAAATATTTCACGATTTAAAGACTAAATGCGAGGCCTTGCAGTTCAGCTTGCAATGATGCTTTCTGTCAGCACTCTGCCGTCTGTGAGCCCGGGAGGTTGGCGCAGCCATCTGCAGCATGCATTCTATCTGACTGTGTGTGTGCAATTTCCTTTGGAATTTTCCAAAAGTATTAGAACTAAGCTGCTCATTTTTGAGAGAAGTATTGGATGAAAAGTCTCCTGCTTATTTGCTTTTAACTGATCAGTAACTGCTCTTCCTCCACAGGAGACCACTGGTGGCCATGTGGCCTGGTAACAACAGCTAAGGCCGGCTGTGCTGGACCCAGCTCTGGAGTACTGTTTGATGGAGACCTTGGGTTTGTGTCTCTCTGCCAACTTTTTATTGTTGGTGGTGTTTGTTGTTTGTTTATTGGTTTGCAATGGTACAGATAGAATCCAGGAACTTGTATATGATAAGCAAACACCCCTGAGCTACATCCCTAGCCCTAGAATTTTCTCGTGTGTGTGTGTGTGTGTGTGTGTGTCCACGTCCCTGCTCTTCCTCTGTAGCTCCTCACCTCATTTTGTGAGACAGTGTCTCTCACCGAACCTGGAATTCACTGATTCTGCTACACTAGCTGACCAACAAGCCTGAGAGGCACCTGTCTCTGCTCCCCACCTCCTGTAGTCGGCACTGTATCTAACTTCTGCAAGGATGCTGGGCATGGGAGCTCAGGTCCTTTGGTCTATGTCCTCAGTCCCTGGACTGACTTTTAAACTGATTCATCTAAATTTCATTCTACAGCTGAAGCACATTGATTTCATTTACATAACTGAGATCTAAGTTACTACTCACGTGTGGCAAACTAGCCGGCAGGAGGACCACTCGAAGCTAGACTAAGTCAGGCACCTTCAACAAACCCTGCACAATTTTAAATAAGCATGAGAAATAAACAAAGCCTAGTAAAACAAACATTTTGCTTATCCAGTTTAACCTTTGCGATACCAAAACAGTAACTAGAAAATAAGGCCAAGACTCCTGTCATAACTCAGGAATTAGTGTTTCTCACCCACACTATGGGCAGAGGCTTCACTTCTCACACTCACTTCTTTCTAAAAGCCTCTGCAAGAAGCCCACTGAATAGCAGACCATCAAAGAAGACAGTTGGAATAACTCAAATCTAATTTTATCTAACAATTGCCTCACTTAACTAAAAGTAAAGACAGAATGCAGGAGACAATTTCGTCTATGGTAACTGAAACTTTAAATAATTAAACAGTTAACTTTATACTTTTTAAACCTCTAAGCACTGAGGATCCTTTGCTTGCCAAAGTTGAATTTGTCCATTTACACAAAAATTATAATTAAACCAACAGTTACATAAAACAAATCTTTAGAATTAGGTTTAGAAGTTCATTTCATAAATTATAATTAGCTTTTAACTTAATCCCTTTGTGAATATCAGTTCTACTATTTAGATAAGGGGGAAGTTCTACTTTTTGTTTGTTTGTCTTGGTTTTCTTTGTTGTTGTTTTGTTTTGAAGACAGAGTCTCGCTGTGTAGCCCAGCTGGCCTAGGGCTCACTGAGGTCTGCCTGTTTTGGCCTTTCTCTCCCCTGTGCTGGAACTAAAGGCAAATGCCACTGCACCCAGCACACTCCTGATGATGACCTTTATCCCACTCCTCACCAGCATGACAAAGGAATCCACGAACCACCAAGTCATAAAACCATCTTAGCAGGCTGCTCTTTTCCTCAAAGGAGGAAAGTATTTTTTTCATCTGAGTCATATTTAAAAGAACCATTCGAAGGCATCCAAAAATCCCTTCCCTTTGTGGCTACACCTTGCTCTGGATACTAGAGTGCACACTACAAGTGACAACTACCAAATTATGAAGCAAAAATTATACACAGTTATATCCCTGTATCAAAACAGTAACTTATCTTTTCCCTTTACAAATTTGCTTCACTTTAAAAAAAAGAAATCATTTTCTTGTTTTTGTTTTTGTTTTTTCAGAAAAAGAGGGAGGCACATGGAGGCAAGAGGATGTTAAGATTGATAGAATCTCTAGTTTTCCTTTTGAGTTTAAAGTCACAAACCATGCACTAGTGTGAATTCTTAGGCACAGCCTGTCATATCCATTGTGGTAATTAATATAGTGGCATACTGTAAATGCCACTGTTGTTCAGGCTGTTATCTTGGTGGCCGCTGTTGTTTCTGACAATGCTATTAATAACATTACTATGTTGATAATGATCCTAACAAACAATGTTAAACACAAACAGCTCAAGGCACCGCCTCCTACACATACTGGAAAGGCAGCACATTCTCTGGACAGCAGAGTACCACACAGGACATGACGGACATTGGATAGGCGTGAGTGAGTCTTTGCCAAAGTCCTGGTAAAATTGTTTTCGTGGAAATTCTTCATAGAAAACACTCAAAGAAGAGGAATCTTTGTGAGATAAGACTAATGTAAGTTGAGCGAGAGAAGCAAAGATTTCAACTTTAGAATTCAAAATATATGTATCTAAGCAGCACTAAAGCAATAACTTGGAAAGAACTTTATTATTTCCCTAATCTTATTACAAATGTAATAAACTCAACTGTTTAAAAAAAACAAAAACAAAAACAAAAAGCAGAACAATACAGAGTAGCACACAGAAGAAAATAAAAAGCATGCATAATACCATCAATGGGTGGGTATTTTGAGTGATTTAAATTTTGAGTAATTTATTTTGTAATGGGGAAGAATCCTGATTAGAACAATTTATCTAAGTGCTTTTCAAATATCCCATCATAACCCATTAGTGGAAGGTACAATCAGTTAAGGGGTTCATGCTCAGCATCGTTTTTACAAGAAATTGGGAGTTTTTACTGCATAATAGTTTTTCACAAACCTTTATTCATATATATATATATATATATATATATATATATATATATATATCATGCACGTACAGGGTTATGATGTAACATGAATTTCTAAATATAAGTCATAGACAAGATACTGAAAATAATGGCTAAAAATCTTGGTCATGGCTTTAGTTTGTGTATCTGAAAAATGGGAAGACATTTGTATAACATTTTAATAACATGATATATTTCCCAATAAACTTAATCTTGGTGAGAAAAAAAATCTTTAAAATGCTATTTGATTGGGTTATTGATAGAGATGTCAACTGCCTTTGCTTGGCTGCCCTCATGTGTGCTGGATGCCATTAAGCAGACAAACACATTGCTGTCAACCTTAGAGAGCTCACAAAGTAGATATTCATCAAGTAAGAGAGCAAATAATTGTAAACTCTCAGCTGTGATAAATACCATGGTGCTCACAAAGTCCAAAACAAGAATATAGTCTAACTTACCCAAAAAGAAAATTCAGGATTCAGGAAGTGCCTTGACTCATGCAGCTTGGGTCCAGAGACCCTGGCTAGGGGCTGTGAAGAAATGAAGAAAGGACAGACATACAGATATACATATAATGTAGCTGGGATGAGGGGGTTCTCCAACCACTACTACCTAGAACCCCATATATGATTAGGTACATACCATGGGAGGGGTTACTTTGTCTCTGGGGGTCAGCAGTCTCAGGTTGTGAATGTCCAGGAGGAGGAAGCTGCAGTTGCTGATCTTGACACACACTAATCAACCATTCATAAACATTCATACATGGACTTCTAAGGAAAGCATTGCCATCCCTCTTGAACCTGGCTTTGCCAATTGCCATGGCAAAATTGGTTCTAGAGTCCTTGACAGGCATTACACACATCAAAATACAAATTCACTCAGGACTTCACTCACTCGGGGCTTCCTCGGCTCCCTACAAGGAAGGGTTCTTTGAAAGATAATATTGGTATAATAAAAAGCTAAGGTTTTTAACTCTAACATAGTGAAAATCTGTGCAATAAGAAAAATTATCAAGTAAAGATTACATTAACAATATCTAGTCCATTAGTATTTGGCAAATTTGGAGAAATTATTATCTATTGTATCTTGATTAATCCAATGTTTTATACCTAAACATTTTTTATCATAACTTGAATTATCACCCTAAAAATATCCTTTTAGACCTTAATGCATTTTTAGATTAAACAAAAAAAGAAAGAAAGATAAGATAAGATAGGTTGCATCAAAGCCTAAGAATGCAGAAAGTGTGCAGAGAAGTTTAGGTAATTATTCTTGGAATATGAATGGAGGAGGGTGGGATAGTCCATTTTGTAGTGGTATAACAATATGCCAGACATGGGATGATTCATAATGATGAGAAAGTTGTTTTTCAGATCTAGAGACAGGAAGGTCCAAGATCAGGCACAAGCCCCTGATGAGGGTCTTCTGGTTGTGCATGTGTGTGACAGAGGGGAGCAAATGCACCCCTTTTATGGCAGCATTAATTCATTTGTGAATACAGCATTCTCATGACCCAAACAGCTTGTTAGGCTATACCTCCCAGTACTGCACAGAGGGAATTCTATTTCTAGCACATGAATTTGAGGAGATGCACTGAGAATGAAGCAGAACATTACACGATCATTCATGAACCCATCAATTCAGTTGTTTCCTTATTATTAATAAAGGCCCCTATGGGACAAGAAGCTGAGCAGACCATGAGGTGTTTTGCCCAACTTTCTATACAAGTGAATATGCATACACCTATGGTAGCAATAGCTTCATAAACCACCAATATATACCTTGTAATTATTATAGCCTATCACCCTCTCTATTTAGTGAGGAAAGTACTAAAAACTTTAAATGCATCCTATATGTACTGGCAAGCACATCTAACTGATTGGCCACAAGTATGAATCTGAAAACCGGATTAGAGGCACATTTTCAGCTCTTGCTCTCTTTTCTCTAGAATTATTTTGCAAGTCATTAGATATTCAGCATTAGGAATCTTTAATTTAAGGAAAGTCAAGATTTCTAAAAAAGAAACACATTTAATTTAAGCAGATAGTTCTGAAAAGCTCAACCATCTTAAGTATCACAGCACAGTAGAAAATAACACAAAAAGTTATCGTAAGTCTCCTGTTGTTTCACTAAGTGGACGTGTTGCCGCACGGCCTTATTGTTTGTATTTACAGACATAGATCAGCGTTGCTCTCAACTTAGCCAAAGAAGTTTCTTTCTGCGGTAGGCATCAGTTAAGGAAGAGACTCATAGTGGTTCAAAGTATGGATGTAAGTCATCATTGGGCGCTCAGCCCCAAATAGGACATCTCTATCTACCTGCCCCTCTTGCCTCAAGGCTCAGGGAGCATCGGAACATCATGGAAAATGCGGTGGTAAGGATTTAACAGCCAGAGGATGGGAAGAGTTCTGTGGGATGCTGTCTTCTCCATATGCACATCACATGACCTGCACAAGACAAGATCAAGCCACACAGAGTCAGCACTTCAGAGAGCAGCACTGCAGCACTGATCACATCTGGTGACTTAGGGAACAAATGTAGAGCACGCGAAAAGGAGAGGACCTGAGTGTGGGAAGAGGACATGTTGGCAGCTGTCTGAATGGGAATGGAAAGAGTGACCTAGAGATGGATAGGATCAAGACACATTTTATGCATGTATGAAATTGACAAGAATAAATAATATAAAGTATGTGAGGTAAATTTGGTGTTTATAACATAAAATATTTATAGAACCATATTATAAAATTTTCTCAGAATTCATGGTGGCACATGCCTGTAATCCCATCATTCAAGAGGCTGAGGATGGGCAGTAATGAATTCCAGGCCATCCTGTGCTGCATAGCAAGCCTGTGATTCAACATTACAGCCTCAAAATAACAATAATTACATTTTCAGCAGAGCATTTTTGGTAGGTGTTTTTCTCTTTAATAACGGCTACCAAAAATTAATTTTCCCTTTAAAGCATCATCCAACATAGTCACAAATACAGTTATTCATAAACTCATCCCTTCAATCGATTCAAATAGACACATGCAATTGTGATTTTAAAATATTTATTGAATTATCTAGACACTAAAGAAGCTCCCCAGTTTACTTCCTGCAGACACAGGTAGTGATTTTATTAAACTTATATCTACTTTACTCTCCAGCTTCAGTTATACTCCTCCACATGTCACATGGAGATCTAAACCCATGTCATAGAATACAAAACTATAAAAATCTGGTGCTTGACTATTTTCTGTCTCTATCTTACTAGCCCCCAAGTGTTGTGTTCTGGCCACACTTGCCAGTAAGCAGCTCCCACTTACGGCATGACCAATGGCTAGTCACGTATCAGAAACAGCATCTATCACTTCCACTCTGAACCAGATGATATTTCCTCCATTTTCAGGTCCCTTCTTAGATGTTCCAACAATCCAGTGACACATACCTCCTCAGTGAGAACACCAGGGGTTGGTCCTTGCAATACTGATTACAGTTTACAACTATAGATATTTTGTATGGATCCTGTGTTTAGATTTTTTTATCCAGTAAACTATCACCCCCCGAAAGTACAAAATTAATGTCCAATTCCTTCATAATATGTAGATCTCTGCTCTGAATGTATCTATAAAATGTGTTTGCTTCAGTCATAGAGTTACTGTTCACAATTTCACTTGTGCCATTTCATCTTCCTGAAAGCAATTTTATCATCTAAAAATGGCTACAATGTTACCTTCCTTGTATGCTATATTTAGATTCTAAAATTCCCTTGTATATATGGCCTGGAATAGAGAGGGGATAATAAACGAACTCAGTTCTATCCCCACTTGTCTGTTCACTCCCTCCATGCACATCAAAATGTGTTTCAACATTGTCCAAAGTAAAGAAATGTTTTACAAATCTGGCATCTTTACTTCTGCCATGAGTTTACTTCCTCATCCTACTCCCCAATTAAGAGAAAGCTCATTTTGAAACTTAATGGAGAGTGTCACAGGTTCATCAGAGTTCAAATCAGCAGTCTGGAGTGAATCTGTAATAATCCATGACCACAGACCAGTTTGTATTTTTCCACTAATAAAACTCAAGAATGGCTATGTTTAAATGAAATTTTGCAGGTCATTAATCCATTCTAAGGCCTGCCTCTTTGGGCTGTTTAATTGGGAAACAGTGGTGGTAGACCCAGATTAAAAATCTGGAACTTTGTAGTAGATCAGTTGGTTGGTTGTTCTCAGTTTATGGATTTATTAAAGAATTTCTAAATGGATTAATTGAAAAGCTCTAAAAGCCACTATCATCTGTCTATATCAAAAGGATTTGGATGATAAAATCTACAATGACTCCCTAAAAACCATCAAATTCTTCTGAGGCAGGGATTCCACTTTACTTTAACCTGTGGAAATAATAGCTTTGGAAGCTGAGTTTCCTTGGGGAAGGAGTGGGGACTTGGTGGAGGAGGTAGAGTCTGAAAGAGCCAGCTTAGGACTTTCCAACACTAACACTTCAGCGAGTCATCCTCAAACTGTGAGCCTCAGATTAGTTAAAAAGGAGCCAAACCAGCACAATGGAGCCCCAAACCAGTCACAAAAACGAAAGGACAATGGGAGGCCAGTAAATACAATGAGCTGTGCCTTCCTGGCCCAAAGCTAATGAAAGCTAAAAGGTAAACTCATGACAACAAATGTGATCAGTCTGAGTGTCAGGCCACACAACAGCTCTTAACTGCAGAGTAAGGGGATGCTGACAGTTGTTTCTTCCCACTTGGTCCATGGGCCCAGGCTCGTGGCATCTGAACAGAATGCAGTTTTCCTGCTCATCTCTACAAAGACTGCAAGCAGCTGGCTTTGTTCTCTCGGTGTGTTCAGCTCCACCTTCCAAGGAGTATCTTCTATTCTACCAAAAGCTCTCTAAGCCATCCCTTTGATCTTTACTTCACCCTTTGGAAAGGTGCTCTGGAGGGGGTATTTGGGCAGCTCTTCAGGATCATGGCTGTCCTGCTTTGGCTGCCTCTAGTTGTTGCAAAGCACAAAATACCTGCTCTATGGTGACTGCCTGGGAATGCCAACTAAGAGTAAGTAAAATACCCTGAATGTGTGACAGAAACAGAGCAAGGAAAGAATAGGTAATTGCGTTCATCATACCATAGATAGATTCAATGGCTCCTCACAATCCTTCCTTGTCTATTCCAACCAACCTCCTTTTTTCTTTTCTTTTCTTCTTCATTTTTTTTTTTAAAGACTTTCACAGTGGTGTGTACCTATAATCTCAACTACTCTGGAAACTGAGACAGGAAGATTATGAGTTCAGGCCAGCCTAAGCAGTGAGACTGTCTCAAAGTCAAATGTAAAGAACTGATAGAGGTAACTGGCCTCAGGTCCACTCTCTAGTACTACAAACAACAAGATCAAAACATGAAAATCATAATGAGCCTCTTGACAAAAAGATGCCCATGTATTAACATATATATATATATATATATATGTATATATATGTATGTATAACTAACATATTTGGTTAACATATAACATATGGTAAGTAATGTACTATAATCCCCTTTATCTGTGTACCAGGCTTTCATGTGCATCAGTGGATACCTGACACTGAGAATAACACCAGAACCCATACATGCTACTTTCTTATACTTCTATGATAAAGCTTAATTTATAAATTAACCATAAGAGAAAAACCATAACTTACCATAAATCTTAGCATCATCAACATACATTTTTTTCTCTCCTTATTAAGTCCAGACCTTTCACTTTTTCAATGAAATGGAGCACTGCCCAGCTTCAGTCAGGCACATGTGAATCACAGGCATCACTGCTTTTGCTGTGGGGCCACTAATAAGTAAAACAGGAAAACAATTCCTGCACTATTGAGACAGGAGTTCTGAGAACATAGGGGAGGCTGCTAGTAACTGACTGGTGGGAGGTAGTGCGTACAGCACAGACAACGGGTGAAGGAATGAGTGATGTCCCAGGTAGGATTGTGCCAGATCAAAGATGGTGTAAAACTTACCATGCTGCTCAGAACGAATGAGTGATGTCCCAGGTAGGATTGTGCCAGATCAAAGATGGTGTAAAACTTACCATGCTGCTCAGAACGAATGAGTGATGTCCCAGGTAGGATTGTGCCAGATCAAAGATGGTGTAAAACTTACCATGCTGCTCAGAACAAAGAGCAGCAATTTAAAACTGACATTAGTCCTGGGATCTTCCTTTAAAAGTTTTGATGACGCACTTGACCACAATAACTGACATTACAGAAAATTAAACCGTGGATTAAGAGGACTGATGTGTATTTAATGTATAGTTCGTGTGCAGATTTATATATCTAAATGGACATTTTATATACACTTAACACATATATACATAGAGATACTCTTAACAAATATATTTAGCGAGTGTATTTTACACACATGTGAGGGGGTGGGCATAGAAGGAGAGAGACACTAGTTACTAGGTCATGAAAACCCACAGCAGAGCTGGAAATAATTGCCAGTCCCCGGACATTTTACATTCAGTGTTTATGTGAATGACTGGTGTTCTTTTTCAAGAACACTGATGAACGAGTTCACAGAAGCAGTGTTAAATTGTCTCCATGATCTCTGTAGAAGTTTGAATGACTAACTGCAGTCCTGTCCCCCTCTCGAATTCATCCATCACCTTGGGATTGTACTGACTCACCATAAAGATGACGACTGAATGTCGACAGTGGTTTAATATTGTCACCCCCAGTAAGGACACAACTAAAAACTGTCCGTGGCCAGGATACTCAGGCAATACCAAACTTCTACAAGGAAAAAGAAAGGCCCCTAGGAAGGGTCATTTGGGATGTAAAGGTAACTTACAGTCATATTTCTGCTATCGGCCACGCCAGAACTAGACTGTCTCTATTTTTTACCATGTGCAGGAACACATTTAAACCACAGCTTAAAAAGCCAAATGAGAAATGAAATACTTGATTTTGTTTCCCCACTTTGTTGGAAAACTTGAGCTCTTTATTCTAGAGAAATAAGATGGAGCACACAAGATGTAGGATGTTCTCCTTCCTGACTGGAGCTTACAGGTCAAATTGGGTTTAAAAAGTAGAACTCTGCATGGAAGTAGGCTTGTTTGTTTTAATATGAGTGCAGGTCTTTCTCACATATTCATAAACAATATGCCTCTCCCCCAATCTCAAAGCCACTGCAAACATTAGGACATTTTACCACTAAAAACAAACAAACAAACAAAAAAGTTTCCCCTTCATTTGCCAGAGTATCCCTTTATGACCCCCCTTCCCTTCTTTGCTGATCAGTGAGCCAGAGAGAAATGCACGTTTTGGTATCTCATAGACACTATAAAGGATATTAGTGAGATTTTAGAATATCGATATACTCAAATTTGTTTTTGTTTTAAAAATATCTTTTTAAAAATTCAGACTACCTGGTTTGAAGAACACATAGCCATTTCATGAATTTCAACATATTAACAGTAAAAATACATACTGTCTCTTATAGGGAAGACATTAATATATAATGCTCTGACATCTAAGATTAAAATATTGCCAAAATATATTACTAGACTCAGGATCATATATATATGTAGTAGTATGCTACTTCCAGAAAGATCTGGAGTTAAAATTAGAGCTTATGAGACCCCGTCTTTAGATGACATTGACAGAGGGTAGATTAGTGGATATTTTCCATAAGCAAATCAACCCATTGCATAATTGCAGCCATAGTTAATCACTATATCAGAGTGTATCTTCGTTTGTGCAACGTATCCCATACTAAAACACCTAGAAGGTAAATTTATTGAGGACTGGTTATCTGACTGTACCTAACTATTAAATATAAGGTGAATTATTTTAAAATTCTGGGTTCAAAAAAGCACATGCTTTTCAAAAAAAAAAAGGACTTCTAAAAAATACAATTACTTGGTGGTGTTTGTTTAAGGTTTGATCCACTAAGTCCCAATCATCCCTGTAAGCATTTGTGAGGTAGTTTGTGGACATGCTGCAGTAGTATACTTGTGTGCAAAAATCAAACATAAAAACTGATCACATGCTCCCAGCTGGAGACTGTGTAGGCCTCATTCAGGAAGGCATCAGCCATTATCATTTAGCGCTCTCACAGCGGGAGGAAAAATGGTGGCACAGAGGAGAACCATCACATCAGACACACTCCAGGGTTCCCTTTCCCTGCATTGTTCCTCTCCCAAATGTAACTCTTTAAATTTTAAGTAGGAAAAGAACACACAGAATCATCACTCAGAACAACAACAACAACAAGGACAGAGAAGTGGGAATGAAGGGGAAAGGTTGAACCAAAACATGAAGGAAAACATTCCTCATTAAGTAAGTAAGTATTAGAAAGCTTGACATATACTTTAATGTCCTTGAGACCTACACACACACACAAAAGCATGCACCCCATAACTGCACACTCGGGCGCGCACGCGCACATACACACACACACACACACACACACACACACACAGGCATGCATATGCTCTCTCTCTCGCTCGCTCTCTCTCTCTCTCTCTCTCTCTCTCTCTCTCTCTCCCTCTCTCTCACACACACATGCTCACACACACACACAGGCATGCATGTGCTCACACACACACAGGCATGCATATGCACACACACACATACACACAGGCATGCATATGCTCTCTCTCTCTCTCTCTCTCTCTCTCTCTCTCTCTCTCTCTCTCTCTCACACACACACACACACACACACACAAACACACACACACAGAGGCATGCATATGCTCACACACACACAGGCATGCATGTGCTCACACACACACAGGCATGCATATGCACACACACACATACACACACACACACAAACACACACAGGTATACATAGGCTCACACATACAAGGCAGTAAATATCTAGTTTCTTGGAAACTGGGCTGTTTTGTCATTGTTGATCACAAACAAGTTACTCCTTCGTAACTAAATGCAAATGCATGCAAGAATAGCTCATTGATGAGAGTTCTGTCTTATAAACCCATACTTACCAAATATAATATATATTAATGCACATTAAGATAATTGAAAGAGTTGAAGACATATGAACTGTGGCACCTCTTATTTTTCCTTTTCCAGAGAAGAAATCACCTTTAAACCCTATTATTTCATTCAATTTCCTCATAGAAAACTATAATTTAGGAATTAATTTTAACTTTCACAAATCTCAATTTTCATGTTATTTCTTAATATAATAATACTATCATTATTTTATGAAAAAAAATTACATCCGTAGGTTTATCTTACCAGAAAAGCAAAATCATAGGAGAGGTGCAGTTTTAGAAAGCAGGGGAGTTTCTGAAGAAATCACTGTTTTGTTCAGTCTATGGCAGTCCTCTGCAATGCCTTTAGTGACTGTATGATCAGCCATCAGCCCCTGGAGGCCTGCAGATGCACAGAGCATTTGGAGTCTTCCCCTCTGTGCATCTGTTACACCCACTGTTCACATTGCTGCCCTTGTGGGTATCTGTTATGATGCAGACTAAAGAGTATCCCCTGGGTCATGAACAATTTGCTGTTTACAGTGTTCAATTTATTGAGAGACACTTCTCAGATGCAATGGCTGAGAAAAGATGGACCACAGCTCAGTCCATCCATGCATGTGTAAACCTCCTAGGAAGAGAGATATGTCACCCTTATCTCTAACACTGTTCTGACATCTTACAGTAAATTTCTGATATGTTTTGTTTATGGTTTTGTCATAAGTACAGAAATTAAGCAGCCAGCATATCAATTAGTGATTAATCCTAACTGTTAAACAACATTTAGAAGTCACATCCAGCTATGTAAGCATAGACCCTGGATTCCCAAGAGTACCCTACCCTGAGTGGTGTGAGTTGTGAATGTGTGTGTTTGTATGTATACATGCAAGCATGTGGATCTGGGTGCATATAAGGACCTACAGTTGTAAATACATGGTATATTATATATACATGAATATGCGTGCATATACATATATACATAAACATATGCATGTATAAACAACCTTTTTAAAAAATTTTACAAATTTTTAGGTAAAAAACCAGATAAATCCCTAGGCAAAAATAGGAAGGAACAAACGGAGTGTGTGCATTTCCTCTTTAAACGGGATCGGATCAGCCTAACAAGATGTTTCCCTGAAATACTGGCCTCAAATGAGTCCATTCAGCCATGGCAAGGAGAGGTTTCCAGCCAAAACATTTAATTAGTGCCCAATTAAGACAGCCAGAATGATGTGAAGTCCGGGCTCTGGCCGCGTGCTTGCCTCAGGATGGGTAAGCAGCTTAAGTGACTCTAGTCTGACTCAAAGCTGTCAACTGTCAAACTGTCAGTGGGCCATATGGGTCAGGCAGCATCTCTCTAAAGAATTCGACTTGTCCACTCATCAGAGAAAACACCTTCAACACCATCAGGTTGACAAATACCCAGCAGCGCTGCTTCCAAGTGTAAAGGAATTGAAGAAGTGGTCCGGTTAAGGAAGCGCTCTGTGCTGCCCCTGTGCGGGAGCCCCTCAGACACAGGAAAGGCTCCTAACTCTCCTCTCACCTTGCCCTTTCTCTTTGGTCCTGGAGCACTGTTGAACAGCTCGACTCTCAGTCTGTGGGCACATTGTCTTTCTGGATTGTAGACTTCGATAACTTGGTACCTCTGCCAACAACACCAGTTTTCTTTCTCACTCTGCCCCAACCAATCATCTTTCACTCAAACGCATCCTCTGATGTTAAGCTTAGCTGTGACTCTTCTCCCTCAACTTCAGACAGAGAGAGGTTAGAGTCTCCTAACCCAGGCTTCCTAAGCCCCTGGGGCCAATCTTAATGCCCATCAACTTCATCTAAACCCATTTCACTTCTTGGCTCAATAAAACTTAATAGAATAGGTGGGGCCTCTTTGCCTTTATCATCCTAGCTAAGGACCAACAAATTAACCTGAAATAAATTAAAACAGATATTTTTCTCATTTTTATTTCCTTCTCTTGTCTTAAAATATACCTTTGATACAGCAAGTATCGTCATGCAGTGGGACAGATTTGCCTATGTGCATACCATTCATGCAGAGATGATTCCTCTGTGCCTGGATCACTGGTGATACCATGCCTAGAGTTGTAACAGGCCAAAGGTTCATTGTCTACAGGACCAGGCCAAGAAGCATCACAGGGAGGAGTGTGCTGCCAATCAAGGGTAATGATCTTTAAAATAAGGCACTACTTGTCTTTAACTGTCAGTATAGGGTTCTCTATTTTTAACCCACGTCCTACTTTGGTGGGAGACTATAATGGAGGTGGCTGTGTAAGTGTCTGTGACATCTCTTTACCTCTCAGTTTTCTAGGAATCAGGACTGTTCCTTAAAATATTGTTGTTTCTTTAAATAAGTACTAGGCTTATCTCTAAAGTAAATCCCTTAACATGAAAGCAAAAATTCAACTTCCTAGCACAATCTCAAATTTACTTGTTTATATTTAACCAGTTTTAAAAACATCTAATAAGGAAATTAAAGCAATATCTAAGGAAAGACTAGACATTACCCTAAGCCCCAAATAATGTGGAACTTGGTCATTTGACAGAAGCATCACGAGGAAAAGTAAACAAATAACAACAAACAGCTGTGACTGAAGTTACCTTACAAATATCAACTGTTGCTCACACTCCCCAGTACTGATAAATCAGGCTGCAGAGACTACAGCAGTTAAAATCTGCATTATTATAACATTTTGGATGGAACCATTTGGAACAAATCTAGAAATATGCTTTTTTTCTGGCTAGAATGATGAAGGATACCAAAACTTCACACTGAGGTATTTTAATGGGCATTTCTCCCAGAAGTGAATCTGCTGTGTAACCACAGAGTGTCACATCCAACAGAGAGAAAGAGGGAAAATGGTTAGAATGTAACAAGGACCTCCTCCACACAGTATCAAATGTCTTAATCCCCAAATGTCATCTTTCCTTCATTCCCAAGCGGTCATGAAAGGGGAAGCTCCAGTTGTTTCCACTTTGACCTGTGTGTCAAAAGAACAATCAATCTTCAAGACAGGAAGGACTCTCCAGATGTCTCTAAACCTGTGAAGGGTAATCCTGCCCAGGCCGCTGTGGGAATGGCTGACAAGAGCGTCCCTCTACAATGGAGGCCTACAGCAACAGCTGAGCACACACATTCAACTTTTTCTGCAAGGGCGGAAGGAGGCAGAGTATCAAGGTTTTCTCTGTCCCTCATCATTTGCAGAGGTTTTTCTGAGCCTTTTAAAAAAGCTACTAAGAAATTGTATGTGATGAGATAAGCCTTCCTGACCCATTTCACCTGGTTCTCCCCCTCCTTTGCTTAGTTCCTTTATTGAAGGAGGGTATTTAGTAAGACTCCAAAGAGATCTATATGTAGTTATTGTAAAATATAGGAAATCAGACGAGATAATGAAAATTTCAGTGTGTGTGTGTGTGTGTGTGTGTGTGTGTGTGTGTGTGTACATGTGTGCATGTGTAGATCACATGTGTTTATGTGCATGTGTATAGTGTTTATGTGTGTGTGTGTGTGGCATGTATGTGTGGCATGTGTATGTTACATGTATGTGTATGTGTCTGTGTCTGTGTATCTGTGTGTTCCTGTATGTGTGGTGTGAAATAGAAACATAGGTAGGCAAACTGTGTGAGAGGACAATGGAGACAGACAGACAGACAGAAACAGAGAAAGACAAAGTTAGCTTTGTGCACAAAGTGAGCAAGAGCAAGCTATTTGGAAGCTCACCTCAAAAAAAAAAGTGGGTAATATTCAAGATCTAAGGTCCCAAGGGCCTACCACTACTACTTAGCCATATTTAGGAGAAATTTACATGGAATGCATTGACAACAAAAGAGAACTCTAAAGAGATATCTAGATGCTAAGAAGAGAGGGAGAGATGTCCTTTGATATCTCTCTGAAGTCCATGAACTGATTATTACCTTCTTGGAAAAAGGAAAGTTTGATGCAGTTAACTCTAGACATGCCTATATTCTTGAATAGATAATGATGGTAAGGATTTGGAAGGTGTTGGTCATGTTGGTTTTCTTGCTAACTACAGCTCTTAGATAAGATTTATATTGTCACACGTGATTCCCCTTGATCACCTCTAGAGCTTCCTCTCTCCCTTTTGGAGAGTATTCCTTCTTTATTTCAGAGTACAGACATGTATCACGACCAGGTGAAAAGCTAAAGCCATGGGTGACAATCAGACCATACTCAAAGGGGCCATTGTGTTCAGGGTCTGGAAAGAAGGAGGGAGGCACACACAGCTGAAAGGAATACTGACAGATAATACATCTGAGCAAAGATCTTGTTTAAAAGTTAGATGTGGTGGTCCCACCAGATCCATGATTCTGATTCACACATCTTTGCTGGGACTCAGAAATGACACTCTAAAGCATGTAGCATTGTTCTGCAAGTTCTGGGGAACTGGAGAGGAGAAAATACATAGAAGGATTTGCTCTGATGCTCTCTTTCCACCTAGAGATCAGATCCACCAAAGAAACACACAGAAGTCTTCAATCTTCCCGCTGAAATTTAACTAGCCAATGAAGATTAATCTCGTCACAGAGGAAAAGGGGTGTTTTTGTTCCAGGCCACCATCTGTTCTTCAAGCCCTTTCAGCTCCCCTAAAGTTCATTTACTCACACACTCATACCAAAATTGCCAACAGACAAATTCCTTCTCCTCATGAAGAGGTGTTTAAGCCTGAGCCATGGCCACATCTGTCCTCCCAGCTATCAGTCACTGTATGTTAGCAGACTCCACTATTAAACATTAAGAGGGAAGTCTGAATGTCTGTGTATCTTCAAGAGCTGACCTGATCACAGAATCAAGAGAATGATGATATCTACATGTGAACAAACATTAACAGCAACAGGCAAAACAATAAAGCCAGAAAAGACAGTTGTATAATATTTATTTTATAAACGCATTGAGATCACAGTGCAAAGAGGGTACTAAACTTCATATGAAACATAAGAATAATAAAAATGCTGTGTGTTGGTAATAATAACAACTGATTAGCTGAGCACTAATATGCATATATATAATTATACACATATATATTATAATATATAATACATATATATATACTAAGCAGAGAAAATTGAGCACCAAGTTTGCTATCAATGCATAACTCTTTTTTTTTAATTTATTTTAACTTTATTTTATGAACATTGATGTAAAGGTGTCAGATTTCCTGGAACTGGAGTTACAGACAGTTGTGAGCTGCCATGTGGGTGCTGGGAATTGAACTCAGGACCTCTGGAAGAGCAGCCAGTACTCTTAACCGCTGAGCCATCTCTCCAGCCCCTCAATGCATAACTCTTAAATTAAGGACAATGTAGGATCTGGGGTGTATATCAGTTGGTTCAGTGATTGGTTAACATGCTTGGCACCCTGGGTTCAATGTCCAACAGTTCGTGAACCTGCCATGGTGGAACAAACTCAGTGAGAGTTCCTAGGTGATAGCGATTCCGAGGCCTATGGACTGTTTTCTGATACTACCAAATAAATATTTACGTAAAGAACAAAAAATATAGATAACAAACATGAAAATTAAAGAGAATGAATTTCTACTTTGTGAGGTAATCAGGTATAACAAAGAAAAGCAACGGCACACTTAAAATCATTATATACTACAAAAAGTATATTTTTACTCCATATATATGTATATATATATATATGTGTGTGTGTGTGTGTGTGTGTGTGTGTGTGTGCCCTACCTACACATTATGTTCGAAAAGCAAGACAAGAGTAAATATTTTAATAAGTTATCAGCCATCTAGAATAAAACACGGAGGTCTCTCTAGGCTATCCACAATGTTTAGTTTCTCAAAGAGGCATGTGTAATCTGTGAAAACTCAAGGAGTTAGACACACAGTATCGACATTCCTCTCAATGAATGCTTGAACAATAAAAAGTTTTATAAAGAAAAAAAATGTTACTATTCATACTTAATCTTCCCAAAATTTTGTTTACCCTTTGCTAAGATATGTAAGAAAGAGGCTCAACACCAAAACCAGCAACAGCATCTTGGATTATGGAGAAAAGGATTGGAAGAACTCACATGTTGCCAGTATGTTTAAAGTCTTGAAATTTATCATAAAAAATAGCTGTTTGAATCATAAGAAAATGGACAATGGATAAGAGAACCTGACTATGAGGTGTGAGAGTAAGCCTGCTTAACAAGACTGAATTGATTTTAGAATAAAATATGTTGTGTAAATTCCACGAGAATCTTGATAATCTAAAAAAGAAACACTTATTTACATCTATGAAACTGTAATTCCACACTGGATTCCCAACTCCCCCGAGGCATTAGGCTTCACTGAATCTGTGATGTCTACATGCATAGAACTGGGTGGTAGGGCCTGTTCTTCCTACTGTCCTGTTCTTGCATGGCTTAGGTCCCAGAACCCTGTCTAGGGATGACAAGTGAATGAAAAAAGGACAGACACATGGACACACAAACACACAGAGAAGAGCTGGGATGAGGAAGATTGGACTCTCCAGTGGGTAAACCTCAGTGTCCTGGAAACTCAACGTGTTCATTATATATAGCTGAACAGAGAGGCAGGGATGTTGCATACAGCTTGACCAGGGAGGTGGGGTTATTTCCTACAGATAAATAAGAAGGCGAGATTATTATGCACAGCTGAACAAGGAGGCAGGTTTAAGTTGGTAGGTGCAGTCTCAGCAGGGTGCAGTCTTCAGGATATAAACATCCTAGAGGAGAAAGCTAGGACCTAGGAAGGGCATTTTTCTGCACACACTGTCAACATTCGCACTCAGACCCAAGGAAGGCCTTGCCATCTCCCTGAGCCTCACCCAGGGAAGGCTTTTCCATTCCCATGGATCTAGAGTCCTTGACATGGCTATACTCATGTCAACAACACATTCAGTCAGGACTTCACTCATGCCCAACAATCTTCCTCCTGAGTTATTTTGAGTCATAAATAAGATAAAACAAAGTGTTTCCAAAGTTATATTGTAAAAAAAATATAAAATATTAAATAACCTAAAAATCATGGATTATTCCAATTTGCTTCCTTTATTCTTTTAATCTATCTTGTGTTTAATTCACTACCATTTCAAAACTTCTATCGACCCCTCTGTAGTTTCAGTTCTTTGATTCCATATGTGATCATCACTCTCATCACCAACAATGCCCCAAATGGACAGTCCCAAACCATATCACACCTCTCCCTGCCTCTTCTCCCTCACTGTCACATCTTTCACTTGCTGGACCTTCCTTCTGTTCTTTCCAAATTCAGTGTGTGTGTGTGTGTGTGTGTGTGTGTGTGTGTGTGTGTGTGTGTGTGTGTGTGTGTTGATAAAAAGACAATCTCAGGCATCATTTCTCAAGTATCACCCATGTTTTTTTGTTTTAAGACAGGGTCTCTCCCTACACTGGCTCTTACCCATTGTTGGTCAACAAGCCCAGGGACCCACCTGTTTCCACCTTCCCAGCTGGAATTACAATGCATACTACCACCCTTGTTTTTCTTTTCCATGGATTTCGAGGCTGGAACTCAGGTCCTCTTGCTTGCAGGAAGAGCATCTTACGTACTGAGCCATATCCCCAGTTCAAATTCAGCTTGTATTAAAAGGTGTTGGCCATGTCCTTTCTCATCCCTCAAGTCCACTCACTATACTGAGCTATTTACTATCCCTGACCTTCTGTGGACACTATCTTCCACCACATACTATGACTCCTCTTCTCAGCAAACTGCAAAATCCCTTTAGTGGAGGGATCAGCTTCTGTATCTCTGTTCCCTTTTGCAGCAATCAGCACAGCATTGCATGAATGGTGATAAGATCAAGCTTCAGTAAATACTGGAGATCTGGATAAAAATGCATGGAAATGAATTAAGTTAACACTTCCTAAAGAAGCATCCGACAGTTACACTGAAGTCTGTATGGCAAAGGTGTTATTTCTTTTGATCATTTTAAATCTGTCCCCTGGAAAGTGCTTTAAAGAGCTACAGATAAATGTTCTCTACCAGGACCCAAGAACAAATCTGCCCCTGTCCCTGACCTACGAAATAAATCTTTTTAAATAATGAGCCCATACACAGGATTCAAACAAACACAAAATCAGTTCAAAGCAAATGAATATAAAATTTGAACAATCCAAAATCTATGTATAATAGATGTGTAAAGAGTAGTTGAGTTTCAACAAAGGGAGCGCTAAGTTCCACCAAGGTTACACGCAATGAAGCCAGCCACTAAGGCCCAGGGGAAGAGAGAGAAAATTCAACTGACCTTGGAATTGGTTACTAAGTGCATCTGATTAAATTCCTGCAAACAGGTTTGGCTGCAAGTGGGTGATGACACTGAACTATGCAGGACAGAATGGAGAAGGACATGGGGGGGTGGCAAGAAAAAGGAACATAGGGGGAATGCTTTGGAGGTAGTCACTGGGCTCTAGTCCTTTCTCCAACTCCAGAGATAAGAGAGCCCTTGGCTGGGAACCTGATACAGCTAACTTTGTCATTTCACTCTCAGGCCATTTTTTGTTGTTGTTTTTCTATTTTGTACTCATGCCCAGATTCAAAGTGATGGCTTCATAATAATAAATTAATAATTAAGGAACCCAAGAAAAGATCCAAAAGATATGCCAAGAAGTGTTAGAAGCTTGGCTCTATCTCTCTTTTTAGTGAGAGACAGAAAATAGGTTTGAATTTGCTGCCTGGATGGCCCGAAGGCAGTGACAGACATCCAGTTACAAAGCTCAGGGGCATTTTCTCTTACCACCCTGGAAGCCAGGCTGCCTGGCATTCACATTTTAAAACTCTTACTTTTCTTCCCAGACTTTAAGCGATAGAGTCATGTTACCCTTGCCCTTCCAGGGGCTTCGATGTACAAATATCTTCCCATTGAACTTTGTTCAGTGGAAGGATTGAGAAGTGTTTGGGGAATTTCTGAACTCTTATATGTCTAACACCCTAGAGAACTATGGCTCTGATTTTCCCAGCTGAGATTCTGTGCCTTTCAGCCTTTGCCTCACGCTTTCAAGACATGACCAGTGAACAGACAGAACAAGGAGCCACCCGTGCTGCCCCCAAAACAAGGAACTGGACAGTAACTACCAGATCAAGTTCATGACTTGCATTGGTCTCAGTTTATAGAAAGTTCTCAGGTCCGGCCTCCTCTGTGCCCCGTGAAGACGGCAGAGTAGAGACTGTCCTTTCATTGTGTAAGTGGGGCAGAAGCCCAGCAGGCTAATCTGCCGGTCTTGTTCACACAGCTGGTGCACTGCCACACGGGCACTGGAACCCAGAGACCCCTGAGTCATGTGGACATTCATACAGGCTACAGGAACTGAAGACTGAGCTCCAGAGAGCATGCAGCTCAGAGACTTTCTGAAAGATATGGGACAGAGATAAAACCCTAAACCAGAAAGGGACTTAGCAAATATCAAAGGCCAGCTCCCTCATTTTGAAGATAAGGTCTAGTTTGAATGAATGACTGACCTAAACTTAGCCATCAAACTCACATAAAGGAAGCTCCCAGACCAGTGCACTCTTTCGCTCCATGACCTCCTTCTGTTTAGTGTGATTTAAACAAAACAAAACAAAACAAAAACCTCAAAGGTGTTCTGGACTGAAAGTCAGTGAGACTGCATAGAATTCATTTATGCTGACCAAGTAAATTGCAGGTTTGATGAAACACAGAGTGAACCCCAGCCCTGCATGTGGGTTAACTAGGGCTAAGAGACTGCCGCTAACAAACTGAGAGCACAGAGGAGGGCTGTGAGGGAGGAGAGGCCACGTCCAATGGCCAGAGCTAGTAGGTTTTCCTTTGCTTTCCCACCTCCTCCTGTGGAATAGCAGGAAGTCTGAGAGGGAGTCAGAGTCCTCAAACCCACACAAACACTACCTGTCCCTCTGGCTGGTAAGAGCAGGTTGGATGAGTGTAAATGTTCACTGCAATGGTGGTAAGGAATATTCATCCTTTCGCTGGGGTTTGTGTCCTGCACTTTCACTTGACGCCTGACAGTATATGGGGCACGTGCTAGCTGTCTAGTGCGAGAATGAAAGGTCATAATGTAATCACACCCACATTACAAGACATAGAGTCTCCCTTTTCAGACAAGCATCTTAAATGAGACAGTGAGAGTCAATGGGAACTAAACCTGGAATATGGTACTTGCACTGAAGAACAATATCTAACATATTACACAGTCATCTGAAAATATGAGTTGTAAAAGAAATTAGTTATGCATGACCAAGAACACTTGGAAATACTCAACTCACGGAATACAGATATTACTAATCAAGCCAAAACCAAATAGACAGAATAAATGGATTCACAAAATAAGAGTTTATCAAGGTATCTCTAATATTGTCCTATTATATGATCCTTAAATATCTGGGCTCCAAGAGAGTAGACAAGCCCCTAAGGAATTGATTCAGAACTGGTGGACACTAAAGATACGAGCTCCAGTCTGCATCAGTCAGCTAGGACAAGGAATCATGGTAGCCAGCAGACATAATGCCCGAGCTTGTGGGATTTCTGTTTTTGTTTTTTACTTCCTGTGTATGGGTGTTTAGCCTGCATGTATATCTGTGCACTGTGTGTGTCCTTGGTACCTTCAGAGGCCAGAAGAGAGTGTCAGATCCCTTGGAACTGGAGTTACAGACAGCCATGAGTGGCCATGTGGTGCTAGGAGTTGAACCCGGGTCCTCTAGAAGAGCTGCCGATGCTGTTAATCTCTGAGCTACCTCTCTAAACCCCCAATCATATTTCAAATGGTAAACTAAGAATTAATTGCTTGAATTTCATATGAAATTAGATGGCAAATGGCTGGTCCTGACTCTAGCCACCTCCTCTCCTTAGTCCTATAATCCTCTCAGGTCTGCAAGTTGCAATGCACAGCACCCTCCCTTGCTCCAGGAACCTGAACAGAGGTCAGCTCCCATCTGTAATCACTACCTGGGGAGAGCCACATTTCTCAAGGCACTCAAGACTGCAGTGTCAATGTACTATGCCTCCTCATCATATTGCAAACTTCAGAAGCAGGAAGGTCCCCTGGGTCCCCTCCTAACCCCTTTTCTTCCCTAAAGGAGCTCACAGAGCAAAGCAGGGAGTAGTTCCTAAGACCCATAAGTGAGAGATGCCCTGTCTCCAGAGTAATGGCACTTACTTCTGCCTCCCTGAGCACGCATACCCACAATGAAGCTGAACAGCTGGGCCTGACCCAGTCTCCATCAGTCTATAGACAACAGAACCACATGGATGACTGTACACCAATCATCAAACAGTGCAAAACATAGTTTTAAACTATTTCTTTGAGTTTTTATTTCCTTGTGAAGTCTCCTATGTCACATAAAACTTTCATTAAATAAACATATATGCTTTTCTCTTCTAAGTCCGTCATTTCTTTTTACAGGCACCTTAGCTATGAACCTTTATTATACAAGACTTTTCCATTTGTTCTGTGACCATAGTCAGTTAAACATCTATTATTAACATCCCAAACACTTATGGTGGCAGACAATATTAGCCAGTTTTTTGAATAAGATTACATGCAAAATGAAGTACAAGTTTAACACAATTTTTAGTTTTTAATTTTGTTGCTATTTTGGTTTTTCATTTTGGCCATGCTTCCTCTTTTTCTTTATTATTATTTTTTAATTTTCTCTGGGTGTCTGTGGGATATGTGCATGTGTATAAGAGCCTGCACTTGCCTATGTGTGTGGGTGTGAGAGGCCAGAGATCCACATCAAGTTGTCTTACTCTCTGAGACAGCATCTCTCTGGACAGAATCTTACCTTGTCTACTAGAGTGGCTGCCCGTGAACCCCTGGGATCTTCCAGTCTGCTTGCTCCCAACGCCCCACCAAGCCCCACCCCCACCCCCCAGGCAGGTCCTCCAGCTTGCACAGTATGCACTTTACCATCTGAGCCATCTACTTATCCCTAGCCAGGATGTTTCCTTTGTAGCCCAGGCTAGCCTGAAACTCATCATCCTCCATGTCAGTGCCTCATATCCCAGGGCACAGTGCTGGGATTATATGAGTGTACTCACTACCACACACAGTGCTAATGTTAAGTCTTCGATTTTTCTATGCAGTTTTGAAAATGTCTGGAATACAAACCGGTGAGAAAGTACATACAAAAAATAAACTTAATGATGATTGAATTTTAAAAAGTGAATGAAAAAAACCTTTGCAATTAAGTATTTGGAGTTAAAGGAATTGTAATACTTTTCAGTTAACCAGAAAAAGCAGTTCATCAGAATCACATATTCCTGGTGCTTTTCAGTTAATGACAATTTTAGAAAATTTAGTATCAATATACATTGGAGTTTGTCACAAAGATAATATGAGGCTGTTATAAAATGAACTGTTATGTAGAGAATGTCAAAGGAATGTGGAGATTGCTAATTGAGCTAAAAGTGAAGAGGCCAGTGATTATGCTGAGTGCTGGTTATTTCAGAAATAGTCAAGAGTTAAAGAATGGTGGTATTCCACTGCTTAACCTTAAGTCCTTTCAGGATGGGATCATGGTTGAACCAGAAAAATGAGAAAGATGCACCACAATAGAAAAACAGCAATTCCTTTCTCAAACTTCTTAATCCGAGTGGCCAATTGCTGGTTGTCATTGCATTAATCTAATTATAACTTTCTCCTATTGAATTTAAAAATACATGAAATGACTGGGGAAAAAATAGTAATGTGTAAAAATCAAAGGCTTCTACAGTTAATGTTACATTCAAAGGTAATTACTTAACACAGGCAAAGCCGAACCACACAACCTACAATTCTGGAACATTCTATAGGCCATTTTTCTTCTATTTTAAATAAAAGAAATTCCTTTCATTTTTGTCAAGAAAACTTTTCTCTACCTCACTACTGCCTGACAAGGGAACAGATGGCAATTTAAGGGGAGAATTTATGAGAGCCACAATCTTAATGTTGCATAAAGGAAAGAAAAAGACTCGCATCAAAACCACTGACAAATGTACTTGCTAATATTAATGCACTCCCCATTCATCCAATATGCTTCCTAATTGCTTTTCTGTACATAATAATGTGGCACCTGCTGCTCAACATTGCAAACGCATCAGGATTTCTCCAAAGTCAAACAGCTCTGCAACTGGCCGTCTCCCAGTGATAAATGTAGACCACTGTATCACGCACAGTTCCTGTCAGTGGCATAATTAAAATTTTATACTTACAGAAAAAGATAGTAAACAATCAGTTCTTAAATGGATTCACAAGAGGAACTCTTGTTACAGCCAACTTTATAATTAGCATGCATCATGTGCTGCTAACATATCCATGACAAGAGGAGGGAAGAATTAGGAACCTCAGTTGTTCCCTTTAATGCTACATTAAAGGAAAAGGAAAATAAAACAGTCTACTGTTACTGGACCACAGCTCTAAAATCCTTCCCTCAAAGTAGCATATAATGTCCCCCATACAAATAGTCTATGGTTTCTCAAAGGAGAAGAATATGAGATTAGATGAGGGTGCAGAAAACTTGCATGCTCATCCACCAGTAAAAGCATGACCTCACTTTCCTATTAGTCGAGGTCCGTCACCTTTGCATTAGGAGGTACAGGGATCCAAAGCTACATCTTGCTGGCCAAGTGTACCATTTAGGTTATATTACTAAAGCTTGCAGATTGAAAATGGATTTACATTATTAAATACTTGAAAGAAAAATAGAAAAAAAATAGTATTTCATTACACATGAAAATGACATGAAATTCAAATGTGTCCACAAATAAAGTTTGATTGTAACACATTCATGCTCATCCATTTATGCACAGTCTATAGCTGCCCTCTTGTTATTAGGGCATAGTTGAGTATTGCATTACAGACAGTGTAGCCTTCATAGCTTAAAATATTTACTCCCAGTTCCCTGTACAAAAAGGGTTTGCTGACCCCTGATCTAAAGCATTTGTAGTCTATAAATCTATGTAATTGGAATGTGTAGTTATTTATACATGTGTGTACACCTAAAAGATTACTGATTAATGAGATAAAAAGCAGGGTTACAGCAAGCTTATGTCTATTTGTGAGCATGTGTATAAGAGAAAGTTTAAAAATTATAATTCTAGGTGTAATTAAATATTAATGTCTGAATTGTGATAAAAATCTAATTATATTAATTAACTATGTGGGCTTTTATCTTGGCTATAATTATATCTAGCAAATGTACTCTTTTGTATCTAAACATTGGATGTTTATTATGTTTAAGAAGAGTTTGTTTTGTTAAAAAGAGAAAAAAGAAAGAAACAACAAGCAAAATAATAGTAATTTACTTATGTCTATCATTCAAAATTGAACTCATGAGAGATTCAGTACAATATTGTCATTTTCTAAAGCTATGACCTTGGTTTTGTTTTGTTTTGTTTTGAGACAGGGTTTCTCTGTGTAGTTTTGGTGCCTGTCCTGGATCTTGCCCTGTAGACCAGGCTGGCCTTGAACTCACAAAGATCCGCCTGGCTCTGCCTCCCGGGTGCTGGGATTAAAGGCATGCGCCACCACCGCCTGGCTTTTAAAAAGTTATTTGGCCCAAATAACTTTTGGTGCACACCTTTAATCCCAGCGCTCAGGAGGCAGAGCCAGGCAGATCTTTGTGAGTCTGAGGCCAGCCTGGGCTACAGAGTGAGATCCAGGAAAGGCGCAAAGCTACACAGTGAAACCCTGTCTCGAAAAACAAACAAACCAAAAAAAGTTATTTGATAAAATTGCTTAAAACTACAACCACACACACACAATAAGCACACAAAGATAAACACAAATTCACATACAAGGGTGTGAGGATGATGGTGGTCTGTTTCCAGGTTCTGACATCGCCCCAGGGTCTTGTCAGATGTTATCAATGTAAGAATGTAGGCAAAGGTTATGGGAGACCTTTACAAACTAATTGCACAATTTCCAGGAATTATTGAATCAATAACTTTTTTAAAAACTTTTTTTTTTGGAGGGGGGGTTTGAGAAAGGATTTTTTTATGTAGCCCTGGCTGTCCTGGAACTCACTCTGTAGATCAGGCTGGCCTCCATCTCAGGGATCCTCCTGCCTCTGCCTCCCAAGTGCTGGGACTAAAGGCATGCACCACCACTGCTGTGCTTTATTTTTACTTTTAAAACATGTTTTATTTTTATTTATTTTTAATTTATGTGTGTGAGGTGTACACCAGGTGAGTGCAGGTGCCCATGGAGACGAAAAGTGGCCATGGATCCCGTGGAGTTGTGAGGTAGGTGCTGGGAGTGACCTCATGTCCTCTGCAATAGCAGCAAAAGATGTGTCTGGAGCCTCGATCACTGTTTTAACAAGAGAAACACTGAAGTCACTTGAGAACAGGACACTTCTTTGGTTGCGCTTAGTCCTTCCATCTGAAATTCTATTTTCACAGAATTATTTCAACTGAAAATAAAAAAACAATGAGAAAAGGAGAGAAAAATAGATATATGGGAAGATTTTTGCAGTCTCTCTCTAAGAAAAGCAGTGGAGCACATCCCGTGATCTCTCCTCATCACCGTGATGGTGAGGGGCACATCATGTGATCTCTCATCACCGTGATGGTGAGGGGCACATCCCGTGATCTCTCCTCATCACCGTGATGGTGAACTGGGCACACCATGTGATCATTCCTCATCACTGATGGTAAGCTGGGCAAGGAACGAACAGGTTCGATGGGCAAAGCACCACACTGGCTGTCTGACTCTTGTGCTTTGAGTGGATTCACACAGGCTGCTTCGGTGAGTCTGACCTGGGGCCCAGGGCTGGTGACTCTTTCCTTAACCCCAGTGTCCCTTCTCACATCTCCCAGTCACAGTCCCATTGGCAAGAACCATTCCTTTACTGCACAATTTCCATCTTTTACATCTGGGTGAAAATCCCTTTCTTCTCAGTTGAAGGCTGAAAAGAAGAAATTTAAACCTGGAGGTCCTTCTCCTGCTTCCGCTTCACCAGGAGTGCATGCCCCATAAGATGTTGGATCTTTTTTAAACCGCCGTACCTTTGAGCAAATAGTATTAATTCCAACACATTTTAAAAGATGGGGAGAACTATCTGTGAATATAAATGAAGCAACAAATTCCACAACTAAAGATCTCGGAGAGATTAAGGTCTAAATCAGAGGCACGGATGCAGATAAAATAATTGGTATCATGAATGAAAATGTTACACACTAAACTCCTAGGAAAAACAAAAACCCCGTTTTGAAGATAAAACTGCATAAAAACTGCTGCTGTGAGTGAGGAAAATAAAGTATGTTTTTAGTTTTCATGGCAGGGAAGAGATGAGATTCATTTTTACACCAGCTCCACAAAGGCTGGCTAGCAACCTGCTTAGAATACAATAGACAGGATTTAAATTTCCTTCCCTTTACATGGCTTGCTCATTTGCATGCTAGGCCCCAGAATGGTCTTCTCTCTCTGCCATTTCACAGAATCGCTGCGATCTGAGCGCTGGGAGCAAACTGCAAGGTTCAAGGGTGCTTGTGAGTTCAGCACAAAGCTCTTTTATCAGTGTGTTCGCAAGGGAGAATGTAGTCCCTTTCCCACTTCATTGGGCAACTTTTCCTTTGAGGGGCAGCTTCAAAAATCTCCTCCCTAGAAACAGCTCTTCAGCCTGGAAAGGACTCCGTTCCTCCACAAACTCGCCATGGGGACTGCTAATGAAGAGATGAAATTAGTGTTGCCCTGGAAGGACTTTAGAAAAAGGCTCCTCTATCCGTTTGCACCCTGGTGTCAGTTTCTCAAATTTCTTCATTTAAAAGATTACACGTGGCTGTTATTCAAGCTTGTAAGAAAGTCCAACAGGGATGAGACACTAAAGGAAGAGGCTATCAACACTTTTCCATTCAAATCCATTCCAGGATGATTAAAGTATATGGAAATGTCCCAAAAATCCAGGTCAGTGATGAATAATTGAAAAGAAGAGAAGGAAATAAACTCAAGACATTTTGCAGCTCAAATAGAAAATACCAATCCAATCCAATGATTGCGGTTGTCTTTTTAGTGCCCAGACAACACATTCGCATCATAAAAGGACATACTGTATATAAAGAGAAATGTTCCCTCATTGCAACATAAAGATCTCAGACAGGATGCTCGACAAAATAATAAAAGGACTATATTCATCAACAGATTTAAAACTGCAAGTTATCCTCTGTCATGCCTAGACAAGTGCTCCTAGGGACTGGGAGAGGTTGGGATGGCGTTCCCATGTAAATAAGAGGGAGCCGTGCGGGAGTGGTGCTTTCTCCAGCCTCCTCGCAAGAGCCCTCACAGCAGGAAATGTTTTATTGTAATGCAAATGTATTTGATTTCCTCCAAAATCCCCTTTCGCTGTCGCTCCTGTCTGAATGTATCATCACCATATTTGCAGTTCTATTAAGCACCATTTTATATTAGCCTAATTTACGTAACCTGCCTAATAGGAATCGGAAACGTTACAGTTATTTTACTGGATCCAATTAGTATTTCATTGTTTTAGCCTGAACACAATATTGTACAATAGTCCTCAATACTCAGCTAAATGGGATAGGATGTACTCCACGTAATACAATAAATGGAAGCATATGTTTTGGGCTAATTAAAATGCAGTTAGAACCTGCCTGAACTGAAACCAATTGCATCCTTTAATATCTGGTGAGTGACTTTTTTTTTTAAATCTAATAATGAAATGTCATATCAGGGTGAACTTAAGGAAAACAAAAACAAAAACAAAAACAAAGTTAAGTACTGAAAATAGCTGGACCGAATTGCTAGTGGATCATTTCCTAGACGTTCGTTTCACTCTCTTTACCTTCCACACAGCCATGGAGAGTTAAATACACAGTCAAGTTAAATACACAGACTCAAAACAATGTGTAAATATCATTGGTATAAATATTTCCTATCAGGCTAGGATGAGAAATGACTTAAGCATTCTTACGAATAAAAATAGTTTACTATATTTTTTTAACATCTGTCACTTTCATGAAGCTTATCAGGTACCGTATAGTCCGTGTATCAGAAATAATATATTTAGCAAAAATAAAAGCTACAGAATACAAATCGAGAAAAGTTTTTCAACAAGGATATTACAAATGTGGCAAAAAAATGCCCACATCCATTGATATGGGGATGGCCTGAAGAAAACTGATCTGTTCTATCAAAATTGTGAAGATAACAATAGCAACCACTGCAGCTATTAGCAGGATAAATACTTCAGAGCTGTTTCAGGCACAACTCTTCATAGTGCCGGAAAGCATGCTTGTTTTAATCTCAGGTCTCCTTATTGGGTTCTCTCCTGTGCTGTGCATCCCCTCCCTCCTTAGGAACCAGGAGCACTGCTGAGATACAAGTAGGAAATTCCCCAGCCAAAAGGGGAGCACGCTGACAATGACCCAGTAAAAGCACATTTGTTCTTGTTTTTGCATTCTCAACCCATTTCAATGAACAGAAAATAGAATTTGAACTCGCAGGTTTTCCAAAACACAACTTTCAGAAGAAAATACATATGAGGGGTTTTTAAACATTAAAGTAGAGGCAAAATTTTAATACTTAGCAAAATACCAAATGCACTATTTTTGCGAGAAAAATCTCATTTTTCACACCTGACAATGGTGTAAAGCAACACTAAAGTGAGCTCCTGTGCTGACTTTATTTTCCACTGTGACATTAAGATGGCGGCAGCTCACATGAGAACGTACTTTATGTCATTCCTTTTGACTTTGCCGTTAACTCCATAACAGCTGGCATCGAATACAACCAATTGTGATATAATGAGCTGGTATATTGCTAGCAATTACAGAGTTAAGTTGGATAAATCCTTAGAGTACAAGATAAGTGTGCTTTCCACCTGACAATAAATTAAAGGTGACACTCTCTTTAATCTAAAATTGCCTAAGATCACATATAAAAATCAACAACAAAAAATACTATGATTGAAACCACATCTCAAAATTTTCCAAGTTTGACTAGATCCATTTCATATATGTTTATGATACCTGTCATCTCCATCTATTATTTAAACACTTTTTATGCATTTCTGGGTCATGAAGTATGTTTGTGATAACCATACTTATGAATTTGGAAGTTCAAATTGTGAATGCTATATATTTTGGTTTCCTTGTCAATAAATATTTTTGAACAGTATCCAGGTAACCAAGCCATAATATTTCTTAAAGTGTGACAACACCAGGACTGTGCTTTGAGGAAAACACGAAACCAGGTTTTGCTTACATGCTTTTGTGAACTACATAAACATTACTTCTCTTCCAGTCAAGCCATGCATATCAAGAAACTAATTTTTCTTTAGTTAATATTTTAAGATATGTAATGTCTATAACCTGCAGCATACATTATGAGCCATAAACAAATGAAATTCAGATGGCAGATGTCGTTAGATTTGAACATCCAGGGGCTTGGATTTGATTTGTCAACATAAAAGCACCCACTGCAAATTATGCAAGGGAGCTAGGAGAGGCATCAGGATAGGACCTCTCTCAACACAAACACAAAGAAAGTTAAAAGTAAAACAGGAGCCATGAAACCTATTCCATACCAAAGGGTAAGGGGTGATTTTCCAAAAGGATTAGAAGTGAGCTTTAGCTCCCAACAGAAAACTTAAAATGTTTCCACACAGCTGCATTTTCCCATTCTGAATACTTTTAAAGAGAAAAACAATACATTTCCCTTGACAGGCAAGAACTCCACTCCTGAGCTACATCCCCAGCCCAGAAACAGCACTTCTTAAAATATAAACTGTGGCATCTTCCAATCCCGTGCTTCCCATACAGTAAATGATGATTAAATGCTCCCCAAAACCTTTTCGAAATTTAGAAGGTAGAAGTCATCTTACGTGGTCTATACAAGAAAAAAAAAAATTATACTAAAGCAGGCTGACTTTGGGGACATTGACCAATCTCATCACTCCCTCATGTTCTGTAACCAATTTGTATTATTGGGTTTGGAGACACAGATTGGCACAGATTCAAAGTACTTAAGCAGATCAGCCCTAAAAGAAATTAAGCTTGTTGACAGGCAAGAATTTGAACTGAAGTGGAAATTGCAAAATGTAGCAATTAACCGTAACTCTCACAGACACTGGTGATATTTGGAGCATGTTACTACTCTAAAATTCGACACCTTGGCATAGTGAATTACTTTAGGCAGGAGAAATTGAAAGGCAATACATGTATGAAATCTTCCCTGCCCTTCCCCTGCCCTTTCCCCTGAAGTCAGGAAGGTTCTGGGGACCTTTCCTACAGCAGTGTTAGGTCAGTGGTAAAGGCTCACTGAGACACTCCTGTTTCCTTCTGGTCAAGAGACCAGGAAAGACAGTGGAAGCACACCTAACATCCCAGTGGGGGGGCCGACCACCTAGCTGAGGAACTGGCTCTGCAGAAGGCAGATCCATATTAAAGAAACAGGAGAAAGAATTGCCCCACTGACGAGGCAATGCATTTTCCCTTCCCAGCACCCTGCTTCTGTACAATCACCACAGAGCAGCCATGAGATTCTGGTGGATCTGCCAACCTGAGTCTTTACTCAAGAGGGGAAACTCCTTTTTCTTCTCTTGCATTCAGGCCAGAGTCTAAGTATGCTTGTTGTGGAATATTATAAGATATGTTACATTTGTTTATGCTGTGCAACGTTTGTTTTAATGATGCAAAGATGTGTTGCATTCTTTTATGTTGCATTTGTTTAAATCTGTGAATCTGTGTTACTTTGCCTGTCTTGAACACCTGATAGTCTAGTAAAGAGCTGGACAGTCAATAGCAAGAGAAAGGGTAAACAGAATAATAGAATATATAGAAGGAGATGGTATTCCCAAGTCTATCTTTGTGGTCCTGTATCTGGGCCTTCAATTATGATCACTGCCTAAACTAATCCTTTGAGTTAACAGCCTACAGCTAACTCAGACAAGAGTTTGGAGTCTGAGGTTACCCTTAGTTATAGAAGAAACTGAGTAGCATTAACCTTAGTTATATATATAGAAGGAGAAATCTGGGAGGAAAAGAAGAAAGAGCAAGAGAACAAGGAGAGGAGGATGCTAGGGGCCAGCTACACAGCCAGCCATGGAGTAAGAATGAAAGTAAGTATATACAGAAGTAAGAAAAGGAAAAAGCCCAGAGGCAAAAGGTAGATAGGATAATTTAAGAAAAGCTGGCAAGAAACAAGCCAAGCTAAGGCTGGGCATTTATAATGAAGAATAAGCCTGCATGTGTGATTTATTTGGGAGCAGGGTGGTGGGCCCCCCAAAAGAGTAAAGAGTCAAAGAGCAAAATCAATCAATAACATGTGCTTTTTCTGGTACTATGGGATTCCTCGGGATTACTCTAAAGCTCCCCACCCCTTTCGCCATGCAGTCACTGGCCTAGCCATGTGGCTAGCCTCCATGACTAACTCACATGGCGTGGCTTGCTCTCTCTGGCTCTCTCTGGCTCTGGCTCTGTGCAGATGATGAGATTTACAATTTGTCTGCTGTATTTTTTTTTCTTTTAAACTCCAATAAAATTGTCCTTGAGCATTCTTCCTGCTCCATGCTTAATTTTTTTAATGAATGGCATTAAGAACCCCAACAGGGAACTCTGGTTTCCTTGGTAACATGTGATAACTCTGAAGGAATCCCCCAAATTTCACAGTAATAGCAGGTCATAAGACCCTTATGTGAGGGGCACCTTCCTATACTTAAAGGAAAAGAGCACCCCCATCTCTGAAGACACAGGGTCACAAAGACTCTGAATGAGCAGATGTTTTCTCTACTTTATCTGTATAATGTTGCCTGTCTGTACACTGTCTATTCTTCGTTAAACCAGCTAAAAACGGTTTCAACTGTTGCTTGGATCTTCATTTCCTTTTGAAGATTCACATAAAATTTACATTAAATAAATGTGTATGGTATTCTCTTGTTACTCTGTCTTGGTTGCAAAAACCTTAGCTAAATAAAACCTAAAATAGTAAGAGGGAAAATATATTGTACTTCCTTTTAACATCTACTTCTCATGCCATGAGTAGACAGAGACAAAGTTGAAAATGCTGTTTCTCATTTTTAATTAGCAGAAATATTCTATTCCTTTTATAAACACATTCAAAGCATTATCCATCCAGCAGAGAAAGTCCGAAGTAGTCAGTTAAAGTATCATGGAGGAGAGTGCATGCCATCTATTGGTGAGAAATGCTTCAGTGTCTCTTGCACCAAGAGTTCCATGGACTGCTGAGTTCTGCTAGTGCTTGGGTGTGGCCGAGAGTATGAGTCTGTCTTCAGAACTAAGGTTAACGCTACTCAGTTTCTTCTATAACTAAGGGTAACCTCAGACTCCAAACTCTTGTCTGAGTTAGCTGTAGGCTGTTAACCCAAAGGATTAGTTTAGGCAGTGATCATAATTGAAGGCCCAGATACAGGACCACAAAGATAGACTTGGGAATACCATCTGCAAAGTTCTGGTGGATTCCATGTTCACAGATTCTCACATTTGGAACAATGGAGAGACTAAGATCGGATCTATAGGACAAAAGAGGAAGAGGGTGTTAACAAGAAGGGTTTGTCTTCACCTGCTCAGCACCATAAAGAATCTTAGATCAACACAGATTCCTTCTGCTACCCAGTCTACCTCAGAATTACATGCCAGAATAGACCTTTTAATTAACTTACAACTTTGTCATGTTGTCTTACATATGATAATAATAATAATATCAACAATAACAATATTTTACAAAAGAAAAACACCTGGAGATGATTTAGAAATAAAGGTGAGTTTTAGAACCTCAAACTGTAAGACGTATTTTATATCTTACACGATGAAGCTGTAGACCAGCACACCATTAATCTGAAATCTAAACATCAGACAAACTTTGCTTTTACCTCTAACTCATAAAATCACAAGGAACTTTCTTTCAATGGCCAGGTCTACAAATGGGCCAGGCCACTTTACCTTTGTTCTGAGATAAGGATTTGTGGGCAGATGACAAGGTGCTAATGAGGAGCTAATGTCCCCACATCTGGCAAACTGCCAAGCTCAGGATGAGAGGATTTAGAGCATTTGTCTGAATTAGCACTGTATAGAGGAGGGAAGGGCTAGGAGACAGCCAACTCCAGATTGAAAATCTCGGCTATCCTGGACTTCATGTCCCATTCCTAAGGTAAGGGCTATTCCGAGACAATTCTACACTTTCATTGGGTGGCATGGGTGAGTCTCATGTTGATACACTTGTCTTGCTTCTCACTGTGGGATAAATTAGTAAGAATTAGCAAGTTCAGAAGCTGTCCCACCTCGTCACCACGTCTGAGTATAATAACAATGAAGAAGCAGGTAACATTCTGTGTCTATATTACATTCATCCATCATAAATATAAAGTCAGTTTATACAAGTGTCTAGCCAGAACAGTTCTTGCACTCGAAATTGAAGGCATTTTGTTGTCTAATTTTGTCATCAAAAATTCACATCTTGTGTTTCTAAGTCAGGGAGTTGGTGGGGGCATGGGGGGGGAGGACAGAAAGGCTTAAAATTTCAAGGCTGATCTGCCCAACGAAATAAACAGAAGTGCTTTGGTGTGGCCCCTTTCTCCAGGCTCACCAACGTTCATTTCCTAGCAATTAGCCCTGCTAAGTTCCAAACCATGTGGATATGCTGATACAGGTTTTCATTTATACCAAGAACACAAAGACGGGGGGCAGAGTAGAGATGAGGGTTCGGGGTCAAGAGCAAACTGCCCAAGGACTGTAGCCCGCAGTAGCTCATTTCTTGACGTACAGGAACAAGT
Source organism: Peromyscus eremicus (assembly GCF_949786415.1). Lineage (NCBI taxonomy): Eukaryota > Metazoa > Chordata > Mammalia > Rodentia > Cricetidae > Peromyscus > Peromyscus eremicus. Next base: position 5,496,853 of record NC_081426.1, on the reverse strand, counting down.
GGGGAGGGAAATGAATGAAGAATGGGAGGAGGTCTTGTAGCATAGACACATTTCAGTTGGGTGCTTGGTTCATTTACTCCTCTTTTCATATGGTTCCAAACTGTAGAGCCCTGCTTCCCCTGACTACAATGCATAAAACTTCATCATAACACTGAGCAGTTCAGCTTCCACCATCTCAGCTCTTTGCTCTCTTCAGGCCCAGGCTTTGCTTGAGCTCTCAAAGCTATCCTTTCCTAATGGCTCAAACATTCTTTCCAACAACATAACTGATGCTGGTCAGATCATTACTGTTGAGCATATCCAAGGAAACCGTAAGAGGATACTAGAATCAGGGGACATAATAGGAACAGTTGCCCATAGCCTGTAGGAAATCTCAGTGTGTGTTTCTCTCAGAAGATGTCTGCTCCGAGCTGAGGAAATAGGTGTAGCAAGCTGACTCATAACCAAAAGCTTTCAACAGGTACTGAAAGGTCAAAGGTCACTGGTGACAAACTAACACTTACTTCTTAAAAAAAAAAAAAAAAGGCATCTGTGATGCCACATGAAGAAGGCAAAATATTAACCAGATTACCAGACAATGGCTTAAGGGCATGATGAATCAGCAAGACTTTTGTAAAGGTACAAACAGACAAGCTCCATCAAGATGCTGAAAACCACAGCTGGAGAGATTGCTCAGTGGTTAGGAGCACTGGTTATTCCTAGCACCTACATGGTGCTGGTTCCAGAGGATCTGACACCCTCTTCTGGCCTCCTAGACCTAAGCACACAAATGGTACACAGACATACATGTAGGCAAAACAACCCCTATCACAAAATACATCTTTTCAAAAAGATAGTAAAGGCCGGCAGGATGAAAGGGATAGGGAAAGCAACAAAACCACAAGGAAGATAGATTTTCAGCGCTGCTTCTGGCTCTGGTGCTTTTGCATTCATCACACATGGACTGAGTCTGATGAAATTTGCTTGAAAACTTAAGTGTCTGAGTGAGAGTGGGTAGTATTTGATAGCTGATAGCAATTGGTGTCTGACTTCACACTGCTTAAACTGTGATCATATCGATGTGCCCTTGACCCCAAGGTAAAGAAGCAGTAAATATTTCAGTCCTGTCATTCCGGCATAAAAGAAGACATTGTACAATAAAGCCAACATCAGAGAGCAAATGAGAGGGTGACAGCAAGGGACAGAGAGAGGAGAGACAGAGAGAAAAGAGACAAAGAGAGGAGAGAGGAGAGATGGAAAGAGGGGAGATGGAGAGAGGAGAGACGGAGAGAGGGGAGAGGAGAGAGGAGACATGGAGAGATGGAGAGAGGGGAGATGGAGAGAGGAGAGACAGAGAGACGGAGAGAGGAGAGACGGAGAGAGGGGAGATGGAGAGAGGAGAGAGGAGAGACGGAGAGAGGGGAGACAGAGAGAGGGGAGACGGAGAGAGGAGAGATGGAGAGAGGAGAGACGGAGAGAGGAGTGACGGAGAGAGGGGAGAGGAGAGACGGAGAGAGGAGAGACGGAGAGAGGGGAGTGGAGAGAGGAGACAGGAGAGACAGAGAGAGGGGAGAGGAGAGACGGAGAGAGGAGAGGCGGAGAGAGGAGAGACGGAGAGAGGAGAGACGGAGAGAGGAGAGACAGAGAGAGGGGAGACGGAGAGAGGAGAGACGGAGAGAGGGGAGATGGAGAGAGGAGAGAGGAGAGACGGAGAGAGGAGAGACGGAGAGAGGAGAGACAGAGAGAGGAGAGACGGAGAGAGGGGAGATGGAGAGAGGGGAGATGGAGAGAGGAGAGAGGAGAGATGGAGAGAGGAGAGAAACAGAGAGAGGAGAGACGGAGAGGGGAGAGGAGAGAGGAGAGACAGAGAGAGGGGAGAGGAGAGACGGAGAGAGGAGAGACGGAGAGAGGAGAGACGGAGAGAGGAGAGACGGAGAGAGGAGAGACTGAGAGAGGAGAGACGGAGAGAGGGGAGATGGAGAGAGGGGAGAGGAGAGAGGAGAGAGGAGAGATGGAGAGAGGAGAGAAACAGAGAGAGGAGAGACGGAGAGGGGAGAGGAGAGAGGAGAGACAGAGAGAGGGGAGAGGAGAGACGGAGAGAGGGGAGTGGAGAGAGGAGACAGGAGAGACAGAGAGAGGGGAGAGGAGAGACGGAGAGAGGAGAGACGGAGAGAGGAGAGGCGGAGAGGGGAGAGACGGAGAGAGGGAGATGGAGAGAGGAAAGAAGGAGAGAGGGGAGATGGAGAGAGGGGAGAGGAGAGACGAAGAGAGGGGAGATGGAGAGAGGAGACAGGAGAGAGGAGAGAGGGGAGAGGAGCTAAGGAAACAAACAAGGACAAAGTATTAAAACTGTATTCCAATAGCACTTTAGAATCAAATCATAGGAAAACTTTTCCAACAATGAAATTTGAATTCCATATTATTTTCATGTGTCGTGGAATATTATTCTTCATTGATTTTGTTTCAACCATTAAAAAATGTAAAGAAAAATCATTCATAACTCACCAGTTATACAAAATCAGAACCTGATATACTCCTGAGACCATAGTTTGCCAAGCTTGCCCTTTTACTGTTTCAGGGAGAAAGGCCAAAGCAAAATAAACTCTAAGATGTGCTGTTAAAAAGCAGTCTCTCGGGCCAGCAAGATGGATCAGTGTGTAAGGGAGCCTGCTGCCACAAATGAGTGGATCACTGCATCTACAGGGTGGAAGAAAGAACCCGCTCTGCAAGCTGTCCTCAGCTCTTTGCACACTGTGCAGAGGTGTCTGCATGAGCAATGCACACACATGAACACACACATACACACACACATGCATATGCACAAAAAACAAGTGTAATTTTCAAAGTTTTAAAGAAGTCTTAGAATATCAGATTTATTTTGGACTGTCATTTAGAATCTTTTATAGGATATAATAACTGCAGAAAATGTACATCTCAGCGAATTTTCATTAAGCTAACACAAGCTTATAATCAACACCTCGATGGACAAACAGAGCATTACCAGCATCAGGAGTCCCCTTGTTCTTCCTCCCCTGCCAATCACCATCACCCAGCTCTGAGAGTGGCCACTCTTCTGTCATCTAAGCACAGGTTAGTGGTCTTGACTGTTCTGTTTGGGGAGGGGAGTCGTTTGTGTGAATGGTAGCTGAATTTAAAAGGAATCAAACAAAAAAAATCATAGCATAAAATATGGTTGTAAATTAGAAAGAAAGTGGGCTGCTGTAACTGACATTTCTGTTCTGAAATCACACAATCACATACTCTAGAGAGAAAAGAGATTTCAGGGAACTTCCATATTTGCCCCAGAATCCCAGAGTCAGAGAACTAATATATTTATTTATAATCCAGTTACCTATCCAAATATTAGTTTGAAATGTATTTTATACACACACACACACACACACACACACACACACACACACACACACATATATATCAGTACATCAGTAATAATGACAGGTAATAAAGTAAAGTAAATCTTGAGGTGTGCCATTATTGTCAGATCTGCTATCTCACTCATTTTCATTACAAAGTTAACAAGTCTTTTAAACTATGGGTTTATTCTGTGTGTGTCTCTGCATATGTGCACTGCCTGCACTGTAGGAGCCTAAGTAGGTCAGAAGAAGCAACAGATCACCCAGAACTGAAGTTACAAATGGCTGTGAGCCACATGTAGGTGCTGAGACTAGAACCTGGGTTCTCTGCAAAAGCAGTAAGTGCTCTTAACCATAAAGCCATTGCCCCAGCATCCAAGTTAACAAATCTTTGAATTGTTTTATATTCAACCATGACTAGCCAACACCTGAAATTATTAGCCTTTGTGACAAGCAACAAAAAATATTTAGTGATTTTATTAGCTCTTTTCTTTTGTTGGGGTATTAAGAGCTGATAATTCTAACTGTGACATCAAATAACTAGCAGGCAATGCTAGTTCAATTGATATGATAACACACTTTCTTCTTAAAGCAGTATACCAGGGTTAGACATCTTTAACAATCTAGAAAAGCAGACACTTTTAATCTACAGGCTGTATTTTCAAACTCAGATATGAGCCTGGGAATAGACTTCTATCAGAGCAAGGCAGGAACTGGGAGTTCTGCTAGCGTAACTTCATACTGGATCTCATGCAGGACCTTTCTCCACCACTCTCAACCACCTTCACATGTTTTCACTACAGTTCTTTTATACTAACAGAATCTTCCTGTTTATTTAATGGAGAAAAATTAAAATACATTATTATTTGAGTCTAAACAGCAATATGTAATTTGTCCAAAAAACTCATTAGTATCTCCATGTGTAAGAAGATTAATTCTGAAGATCTTTAGATAACCCTGTTCAATTTTATCTCATTCTTATAAGTGTGCTTTGTACCTTGACCATGTCAAATCTCCTAGCTTCCTCATCTAAAACATGATATTTTTATTTTCTTTCACACTATCTACATAGGTCACATACAGTTATAAAGAGAGAATTGTCTATATATAGAATAATATACTTATTATTCTAAGAATATGAAAGTAATGTTCAATTAGGAGAATCCTTTTCTGAAATGCCTGAATACAGTCTAGTTTAAAATAATTAAAGTTTAAAAATAATTTTCTTGAAATGTTATGAATTTCTATAATATTTCAGAGGCTAAACATGAAAATGTTTCAGCACTAAGTAATGAGCATTTTTAAATTCCAAGAATACATTCTCCAATAAGCAGGAAATATTTTCAACTACTGGCCCAAGACCTTCATCAACTGTCCAATGTGAAAAGTGAGATTTCTGTTAATCTTTCCAGCCTGATCAGTATAAATTCCATCCCAATGAAAGCACAGTGCTAATATGGGAAGTCTCTTTATCAACAGTCCAGTGTGAAAAGTGAGATTTCTGTTAGTTTTCACCCTGGTCGTATAAATTCCACCCCACTGGAAGCACAGTGCTAATAAGAGGCGTCTCAGACTTTCTATGGGACTGCATTCCTAAGGATGGCAGCGGCAACAAAGGAGTCTCAAAATGCTGAGAACCTGCCTACCATATAACTCATTGGTTTTTTGTAAGTAACCCCATGTCATTGCTTCCCTGGAGGCACAGATCCACCACTTATGGTAACATGGAAACAAATCTGTACTAACTCGTCAGCATAAAGAATGAAAATGTAAAGAGATCCCCATGTTGCAAATGTGCACTTTGAGACCAAAACAAAAACAAAACAAAACAAAACAAAAAACCTCTCTGGTTGCCTTATACCTGTATCTGATCAAAAGTAAAGTATGTTTCAAAGAAAATGCAAAGATTCAAAAACAAAGACTAAGTTGGGATGCACAACCCAGAACACACTCTCATTCTACTCACATTTTCTTCCACACTCTTGTCACCATGGAGTTAACTGTTACAGGCAATCACATGTCTCTCAACCTTTTCATATAATTTTTGTCTCAAATTACTGAGAGCCTACCTACCATATAACTCACTTTTTTTGTTTGTTTTCCCTGTGAACAACAGTTGATTAAATACATTACAAATGATTATCCCTTTTTTTGAATATGCCTATTGATTTATCTAATAAATGGAAAGGTCCAGTCTTGATTTCTTTCCACATTGACATGTGAGTCAAAAGGCAAGAAAACCTGTGTCTTAGAAAGAGCGAGTTTGTGGACTCTGTCTTTCAATTAATCCTTTTAGTGCAAACTGATTTTGAGCAAAATGATATTTGCTTGCCCTCTCTTCCAAATTGCTTAATCCATTCAGAACAATATAAACAGGACATTAGTGCTACTGGGAATGAACTGTAGTTCAGGTCCCTTTTGTTAAAGCAAAGATCAAGGGCATCACATTTGAGCTGGAGGAATGGTTTAGTGGTAGCACTCTAAAGCCCCGGGTTAGATTCACAGTGGCCAGGGGGGCTAAAGCAAGTACAAGAAATAAAGGCTTGCAAATTTGAATTTAGGTGTGCTAGCAAAGGCTTCCACGCTGCCAGGACTGGGACAGAGGCATGGTGCCTGTCTGTAATCCCAGTGTTCGTGGTGCACACTCACACCTTGACTGACAGCAAGGTCTTGATGTGATGACAACAGTTCACAGAATGTGGGCGACACAGTGGTGTAGCACACTGCTGTATAGACTCTTTCCATGAAGACATCTTGGGAATCAGTGGCCTCGGAATAAGGCTAATGGTAAAAGTTCACGAACTAATTAAGAAGTAATTGTTTGGGGTACCTATTACATATTAATATAAATATAGGTATAATAGTTTAACAGTTCCACAGTTAGATTTTGGAAACCAATACTTGTGGGCTACAGGTCATCACTGGGTGTTTTATTGTTAGCTTTGAGCAGTTGGATAGATGTTATGTTAAGGATTACAATGGAGTTGCAAATATGTGAATCTTAGACATGGAGGGCTGGTTTTAAGTCAATGGTTGAAATGGATGTCAGATTCTGAAAAGGCATCAGCAGCTGCTTTTTATATGATTCATCCCATCTGACACAAAGAAATTTAAACATTTGTTTAAAATGTTTATATAGAAAAGACAAACTTATCTCAAGTCCCTTGAACAAAGTGTGTTCTTTGGTTGCTTTACCCTTTCTGTGTCTTCATTACCTCACTTACAAACTAAAGCTAATAATAGTACACTACTAGTATCATGAGGTCTATGCCCTAAGTTCTTCTCAAGATTTTACATTTTCATATACAACTATAATACATAATTTCCATCCTGAAATGCAGTGACATAAAGGGGGAATTAAGCAACTCCCTTGTAACAAGATCCCATAAGACAGGCTCCCATCATTTTAAACAATGTGAATAAAGTCTACCATTTGTATTTTCATTAAGATTTCCCTTGTAATTGAAGAGCAGCATTTGACTCTTAGAAACAGCTCCTTCTCTTTTTTCTCTCCAGTCTATAGTAGATTCTCAGTTACAGGTCTCAGCAACAGACGAATGTAACACTGGTGTCTAAATACTTTTTGCTATTATTTACTTCTGTGTGTGTATGTCTGTGTGACTATGCACGCGTGCATGCGTGCGTGCGTGCTTACGTGTGTGTGTGTGTGTGTGTGTGTGTGTGTGTGTGTGTGTGTGTGTGTAGTGCCTGTGGAGGCCAGAAGAGGGTGTCAGATCCCTTGAAGCTGGAGTTACAGATGTTTCTGATTCTCCCAACATAGCGCTGGATTTCAAAGTCTGGTCCTAGTGATAGCACAGTAAGAGATCTTAACTGCTGAGTCATGTGTCCAGCCCCCACATTAGTATTTTAGATGTGTCCAGAATTTGTAGTTGTCTTGGTAAGACCCAATCTTTTCATAGACTTCTGCCTCAGAATTTTTAGTTAGTACCCTACATTCTCAAATGTTCTTTTTCACACTAAAAAAAAAAAAAAAAAAAAAAAGAAAGTATTTAAATTACAAAAATGTTGAGTGATGAGATTAACAACCATGTTACAATTCAGAGTCCCAGATTAGATCTGAGTGTCCAACATGTACCTTGGCCTCTGGGAGCTTCTTTTTCAATATAACTGAAAATCCTACTGGCAGCCAAGCTTTAGGGGGAATAAAGAGGAATTCGAACTTGGAGACTCATTTACAAATGCCAGGCTCCACTTCCTGGAGCTCTCTGTTGGGAGAGTATTAAGTCAGATGGTTCATGTGAATGGAGCACTGGAAACACCGCTCGGGGCTTAAAAATATCCAGGGTCTCTCCGTAGTTCCTCCACTGACTTTGATTAAAATGGCCCCATAAGATGCCAGAACAAAGAGAGAAAGCTCTAGATTGCTTGCCAGGCTAATTGTAGCCAGCTCACACCCCAGAATTCCAGTACCCTCATCACTCCTTAATGTGAAATCACAACTCTCCAGGAAGGAGGTGCCGCTGCTATGGTTGCCATTAACTCCTGGCTTCCTATTGGGAAATGAGCCTTTGCTGGAGGGTTTCTTCCATCCATCCCTCAAAGCATAGGAGAACGTATTCCTTTTAGTGACAGTAACTAATAAACACTTGCTTCCACTGCCTGCCTGCTTTCTGTGTTCTTGTACAGCTCAGCTCCATAGATGACCTGACTTCCCCTCTCATGCCTCCATCTCCCACCACCATCTCACTGGAGCCTTTGGATTTCTCATTCTTTAATCAAGGCTTTGTACGTTTTTCTTAAGTATGCCATGTCATGCCCTTGTGCTGATCAAATTCTATCTACACGCAATGTCACACAGTCCAAAAGCCACTGATCCATTTGGAGACTTTAACTTTTACTCTCCAAATGGATCAGTCCTAGAGGAAAAGCTAAAATGGAAACAGTTTTAGTAAAAAAATTAATGTAGATTCCATGAAGTGGGGATAGCATTGGCATTTCACCTATGCACAAGAATGCTTTGGCGAATTTAGAAGGTCTACAAGACACAGCAGGTAAACTGTAAACACTAGAAGATACAGAAGGCACTCCAAGACACTGTAATTCAAAAGCAGAAGATCAGGCTTCATGTATGTTACCCAAAATAGTTCCTTAAAAAACATGTCTATTGTTACTTACTAAATGGTTAATTTACAATATTAAATGACTTCATAGTATAAATGTATAAAGTGAGGACATGGCCACTCCAAAGCATGATTGAGGGGAAGATTTTTATTGTAGATATGAGTAAGAGTATATATAGCCAGAGGCGTCTGGAAGAATCCAGAGCAGAGAATAAAGCTAGTACGCTGAACATGGCCAGCAGAGTGGACAGGGCCATGAGAGGAGAGAGAGGAGGAGACCAAGAGAGGAAGGGGATGGCAAGAGAGTTTATGGTCTACATGGCAGAACTATATAGGAATGAGAAGCTGGAGGAAGGGAAGACCATGAGCTGGAGCAGTTTAGAGTAGGGGGCGTGGTGAGAGGAGCCAAAGGTACGGAGTGAGCCTGGAGGCCAGCAGGAACTGTGGTGCTAATAGGCACAATAGATAGCCATTGGTCTAGAGTTCCAGAGTTTCTCTTGAACCTGACCATACAGAATGATCCGATTGGAAATACAGAGATTTGTTCTGATAGAAATAATTTTAGAATCTTTAAAGCCACATGTCTCAAAATAAGGAACCTACGGAAAAATGTAAAAATCAAGAATCTCGTTTACTTATTTATTTATAAATAAATGAATTTTTTCATCTGTGTCTGGTGTGTGTGTGTGTGAATGTGAGTGCCTGCAGAGGCCAACAGAGGACATCAGACCCCATAAAGCTGACATCACAGGCAGCTGTGAGTGGCCTGTCTGGTGCCGGGAGCTAAAGTCTGGTCCTCTGCAAGAGCAGTAAACATGCTTAACCATTGCGCCATTTCTCCAACACTCCAAATCTCATTTAAAACATGAAAATATTTAAAATAAGAAGAAAGCTTTTACTATGCGGTTATTATTTCATTATTATTGTGAGAAAATGTTACCCTGGAGAGACCATTCAGTAACTTCCTGTTTCCTTCTAACTCCCTAACCCCTAGTCAACTATTCCCCCACCCCTTTTTCTACCCTAATGTACCTTAATCTTTCCTCTAGCCTTCAAAACCAATTTCCATTTGATCACATGATTCTTGCCAGGAGAGTGTTGGACATATTTTCCCATATCAATCTATCTTTAATACTTATGTGTTTCAAAGAAGACCCAAAACATAGCTAAATAATGGGCAATCATTCACAATGTGTGAGAAAGCTGTGCAAAGAAGTGGGAGGGAAGTTTGTCCAAACTGAATATTCCTATTATCATAAAACAGGAAAGCATCATGAGCATTTTTTGAAGAACTAGTTTGTCCATGTATGCTGTGAGCAATGGTATCAGCACCAGGCACTTCCCAACTTTTTCCTCCTTCACCATATAGCACAAGAATTTTCCCTGGCTGTCACCTTTCCTGGAAAAGGTCCCAGGAGTATCGAGAGCTCAAGTAGAAGTGTCAGCTAGGTAGTAACATTATCAACCAAGAATTGAATAGTTTACAAAGATTTGACACAGTATTTACTTTACTAGACACATCTTTATCTCTCTTTTTTATTATTTTCTTCTATCTACATCAAACTTAGAGTCCATATAAACAATATTTTTAGCAATTACCAACAAAGAAAAGTTAAATCCCTTCTTACACTGTTTTGAGTAGCATAGCCAAAAGGAAAGAGTGAAGAACTTATATAGTTATGACACTACTTTTTAAAGTGTTTCATCTTAATTAAAATTTGCCAGTGAATAATCTTTCGTTTTGTGATTTTAATTATGTATTTATTTGTTTATGTGTATTTGTTTATTTAATACATTTGTTTATTTATTTATTCTGGAAAGTACTGTCAAAGAGCCAAAACCTTCCTAGAATTTGCTATCATCCTGCCTTAACCTCCCAGTACTTGGATTATAGGCCAATGCCACCACACTCTGTAAGCGTTTTTCGTATGCATTTTGTTTTGCTTTGAGATAGTCCCTATAACAGCTATGAATCTGAGGAAGAAGAGAAAAATAATAAAGAGAGTGAAGGAGACACTAAGTGGCCAGCTACAATAACATTTTAATTCTCTTTCCCAACTATAGTCAAAACAAGAAAGGAGATTTGATGGTAAATTTTTATTCTCATAGGTTTTATTATATATAGAATGGTGATCTTATGGGCAACATTGGTACATTTGAAATGTCACACCCACCTGTTTGTGACTGATGACATTGGTGTAACAAATCAAGCTCCTACTTAGTGGAGCCATGCCAGGATGTATTGAGTGATGGAAAGAGCCAGTGTAAATATGGAGGTCTAAGGTCAGACCTTGCCTGAAGAAACTCCATTTAATTTTGAGGAAATTTTGCATGTTTCAAATAATTATTTAACAATAAGTTGGATTTTCAGAGTGGAGATAAACAAAGGGAAAATTATTTAACTTTTCTAAATGGAGTTTGTGTTCTGCTCACTTTTACTATGTACTTTGGTTGTGGTTCACCTTTCCTGGCCTCCCACAGCAACCAGAGTGCCTCAAAACACTTAAAGCCTGTGTGATGCCGCTGTAATTTATAGTGTTTCCTGTGGGAACTCCCGTGCTCTTGGGGAGGACTTTGGAAGTCACATGGAAGCCTGTCACAGGACACACAGGACACACAGGCCAGTCAGGAAGCTGGTGTCTGGCACACACAGTTAACTGGTGGAGAGCCCTCTGATAAAAAGTAGAAAATGCATCCTTTGAAAAACAACTGTAGTTCTTCTATTGTGAATTTAGTTTCACAAATTATACACACAGGTCTAAGATTCTCCAAATGGAAACAAGATGTTGAAGGTACAAAATGGCTCCTAACACAACAAAAACCTAACTCTTAAATGTCCTTGCTTCCTGTTCGCTCTGCTAACTGTCTTTCTATTGGGAATTCAGGCTTTCTTCATTGATACCTCTAAAAAATTGAAATAATCATAAGAATTTTTCATCATTTACATAGTTTAAGATAAAAAATGGTAAATAAATCATTCATACATTAAGAATGATTACCAGCATGTAAAGTGGAATGCAGAATTACCTTAGATATATTACCCAGGATGCTTTTCAGCACAGCAGCTAATTACCAGCAGAAAGGTCATACAAAAAAATAATGTGATTAGAAGAGGTTGAAGAAAAAAAATAGCCACATATTTGGACATAGACCAAATTCCCTTTTTGCCACTGTAACTGAAAACCATTTCTTCAATATTTAATGAAACGCTTATGCTGCAGCACCTGGTCACATTGTCAGCACAGCCTAACCACTGCCTCCCCCGTGGGTCATTACTGCAGCCATCTGAAAGGGGGCAAACTGTTCATCGAGGACAATAATGCCAGTCTTTAAGAATCTACAGCTACAAAACAGCAGGAGACAGAGTTTTGGCTTTGATCTTGGGAAAAATGGCTGGGGGCAAAATGCTGTTTCCTACCATCAGAGACTGTACAGTTAGCAATAATTGTGTAAGTCAAAGCCATTCTCGGGACTCAACTTGGCTGCCCTGCTTTGCTTTCTCTCTCCCCTTGCAGAAAGCTAGCAGCTCCTGGTGAGAGATCCTTGTCAACAGGAAAACACTAGTTCACGCTACCCTGCTAATGATCCAATGCATCAATACCTCGAACAATCACAACAAGCAGATGTCCTAAGTTAATATAGACTTCCCTGGGATTTTCCTGGGGAAACATGGCTTTAAAAGGCATTAGTCTTTCGTCCTCACTAGAGAACGGCTAAATCCTGGCACAAATTCCTTGGGTATGTGAACCTCAGCCTAATGGAATTTAATTACTTTAGTGGTATTAATCATCTGTACAGTAGAGCAAAGAGTATTTTATTGCCACTTTTAAGGGTTATCGGCACATTTATTTCAAATGAACTGTCAAACTGCATTACGTGTAAGGCATGCCAGGTTTGAATTCTGCAGCTCAGGTGAAAATAAATTTACAGTTTAAAACTCTTCCCCCACCATCAACATTCTACCCATTATTAGCAGCAGCACATATGTAAGACTCTCAAAATTAAAAGAAATTAAGTGTTGAATTACCTATTCATTTTTTTATTCTCTGGTTTTATCCCTCATTCCAAGCCTTTTGACTACTCATTTGCAAAGGTTGCTTTATAGCAAGGACCCCAGGAACACTGATGGGCATCAAATAGGCTGTGACACCATTACAGGCTTAGTTACAGAAAAGTGAGGCTCATCTTGTCCATTATCAGGCAACAGGCTCCAGCTCAATACTATAAGCTTTGTCCATCTCATGCTATGCAGCAAATGCTTTTGTTTTTGTTCCTATCCAAGGGAAATGAGAGTACATTTCTCAATTCTCTCAGATGATTTTTAACTCCATCTTAACTGTTTCATAAAGAGTTCTGAGAAACTCTGGCATCATTTATAAAGCTTTCCTCTGTGCTAAAGATATCCAATGCTGGATTGCATGATGACAAACTCAGGTTGATTCTGCTGAATCCAGGAAAATTCTTGCTTCTGGTAAAGCAGTCTACAGAACTCAGAGGTGGCAAATGAAAGAGAGAATGTGAAAAAAAAAAAAAACAACACCAAGGATTCTAGTAAAAATATGGTAGGAAAGGCCTCCAGAGCTCCAGAATTCAATCGTTGGACTTCAGTCTCTCAAGGATTAGTTATAGTCCAGACTGATTCTTGAATCTCTTTGGCTTCCTCATCTGCAACATGGTAATACACTCATAGGCTAAAGGTTCAAAGACAACAACCTATGTGCAAATAAAATGACCAGTGAGCCTTCCTTGTTACTTGCTGCTATAGTTATAACAGAAAGGAGGATGTACGCTACTTGAAAAGCATATCCTCTCCTTTGTTGCATGGCTCAGTCATCAGTCAATGGGACACTGTGAACTCCAGTGACATTTAAGATACCTTCACTTTGTCTCTCTCAACCTGCTCCTTTCCTACTGACATTCTCACAATCCCTGACCTGTCCCACAGCCACCTGTTAAGGAATTTTCCACTCATCTCATTTCAGAGACATTCTGCAGCAAGAAGCAAATGAGAGCAATTTGTGACATGAGATGCTGCATGTGCAAAAGACACATAATTAGTGTCAAAATGGATGCATTTGCTTTTTAAAGTCTATTTGTCCTGTGATTTCAAATGAATCAAGCTGCTATATCTCTCTCAACAGCTTCATACTACTCCATAATGAATTAAATGGCTCCTTTGAAAAAAATGTAAGCATTATGAACAAAATGCTCTTTCAAATGTTGGCATAAGAAGGACTTAAAAGGACTTTTCTGTCTAGTACCCCTCAGTCTAAAGATCTCTGACAGACTTGGAATCATTGAAAGAAAAGCATTCTCTCAGAAAATACACACACACACACACACACACACACACACACACACACACACACTTTTTTATCCATCTTCCCAAACATTATAATCACTAGTTGTGGATAGGAAAAAAAGCCACCACACTGAGCAAAAGCAGAATAGCAACAAGCTGAATTTCCTTAGCATAGCTCCATGTCCTAAGCATGCAATCAAGGCCTCAAACCATTTCAAAGGCATTTCATGAGACAAGAAAGATTTTTCTACTCAGAGCTCTAAAAGGTTTCCGTCCTCCCATCTAGTAGAACCCTCTATTCCCACTTTGTTTCTATCCCTCTTTCATCTGGGAATCTCTTTGTTCAGCACTAATGTCTCTTATAAGTTGTCTCTCCAGCGCCTCTGTCCAGAAAGCATGGTGCTTCCAAATGTCTCAAACCTTGGTCCTCACTCATTCTCTTTGGAAATGAAACAAGAACATCTTTGAATCTGATTGATGGTAATGTGTGAGAAGGGAAAAAAATCATGGAAACTTTTAGAAAACAAGAGATACAGCTAGTTGAAGATGATAGTATTAATAACTGAATTGGTTACAGCTGGAAACTGAATATAACTCACCCTGGTCTAGCAAAATCAGGCATAAGCAAATTATATACCAAGTTCAGTTCCTACTAATGACTTCAGATTTCATAAGGACGTTCAAATTAATGCTAGATTTACAGAACTAACCTTGTCCTGACTGAAAAGCAGAGAATAAGCAAAGGGAAAGAATGACCAGGTTCCATACGACTGTCCCCTGAGTCCAGTCCAGCTCGTTGTCACCTCTGAAGACTGCAACTCGGCTCTGGGTAAAAGTCCTACTATGGCGTCCTGTTTCCTTCTTAGTTTTCCAGGCAACTCTGTGTCTTCATTTGTGAAATGAAGACAATGTTAATCATTTTAAGCAGCACATGAGGATAAATGAGATAAAATTTATATGTCAAGCTAGACTACATAAATTCAACGTGTTATAAAATGACAACTATATCAGAGGCAAATTAAATCATTTCATTTCTTTTCTTGGAGGAAGCCCCAGGCTTTACACTTGTGAGCTGGGGCCATTATTTCTAGGTAACACACAAAAGTATCCTTGTTAGAGAGAGTTTTTCCTGTACTTTGTAATCTCTAAACAGACTCCCTTCTTTCATACTGGGAAAGCTGTTGGTTTTGATAACTTGAGGAAAAGAAGAAGGACCTTATTTTATACTTTGTGCCACCAGATAAGAGTGTCAAGTCACAACAAATGTTAAATGTTATTTAGGAACTAGCCTTGTAAAGCTGGGTAAAGAGTAAGAGCGGCCGCCCACAGCATGGCTCCCCATCCCAGACCCGTGTTCAGGCCTTTCCCACCAGCAAATGCAGATTACTGCTTTAAAGTGTATTCTTCCACTTATCAACTAATATGTTCATAGAAACATCAATAACTCAATTACCAACATTCCCATTAATGTAATGTTTTAGGTGAAAGTGACTTTCCACTCATCAAAATTCATTTTTTGGAAATCACTTCTCTTTCTGTGAACTCATCCCCAGCTATCCCTTTGCATCATTCTGATGTCTGCTCCACATGTTTTAAGGTGCACTGACTGAAATTAGACTTGGTGTTCTAGATGAAAGGATATCATTTGATGTACCATCAACTCACTATTTCCATAGTATTTTCTCACTGTTTTACTGCACTCTGGAGTCCTGGCTGCCTCTTAAACTACTCTGTGTGATGGGGAGATTGACTGAACTGCCCATGATGACTCCTAATTCATTCAAACAGCACACACTGTTTTAATCGTATCTGTTTTCACAGTTATCATGTCTTTTATGAACTGAACTGTTCTTATACTAATTTAGCTTTTCTTCTGTGTAAAATGGTCTAGGCTGGATAAGTAACACAATATTCAAAGAGAGATGATAAAAGGGATGTTAGCTCAGTGGTAGAAAAGCAATGTCTCAAACATAGTGTTAATCATTTCTACAAACATATGAGAATTACATTAAAAGAATTTCAATATGAGTTAATATTGAAATATTTAACACTTATGACAGAGATTTATGTGTCTATCTTGTTTTTCATAAATGTCTTTGCCATTTGACTAATTAACCAAAGGTATCTGTGTGTAGACATCCTGCCTCCATCACAGCCTAGGTTCTTTCTGCATCTGTCTCTAGGCAGCAAAACTGAAAAGCGCAGTTCTGCCCACTAAGCCCCTCCAGGTAAGGACAGTGTGAGACAGGAACACAAAGCCTCTGGCTCCCTGGCCAGGCCGGCTGCTCAGTGTGCATTGTGTGCCTGGACCAGGACTGCTTACTCGCTCTCTACAGTGCACATGTACTTTACAAAGGGATGTGGTCCAGTAGTGTACCTAGCTCAGACATAGCACGCACAGGGTCCTACTAGGTTCATTTTCATCAAAAAAAGAAAAAGAAGGTTTAAGTACTTTACAAGATGTCATATGTGTTTCTTTGTTTTCATCTAGATCACATTTAATATTTCTAGTCACACGATCGCTGGCTATTGTAACCGGCAGGAACGCAACTGATGCCTTTGCTCTAGACTTGTTTTAGGGCCGCGATGCCATTGCTTAAACACGTCGGCTTCTTTCTGGTCAGTCTCAGTATTCCACAACATTCTTGCCTCCAAAATCAAAAGAAGGCATTTTGTCCCAATACTCATACCCTCGGCCATGCTAAAGTCTGGTTTTCAAATGCAGTCAAGCCTTATTTGAAGAGAAGTGATACTTGTAATAATATTTAAAGCAATTTAACACCGTCCTACTCTTCAGCAGCCTGCCAAATGGAAAACTATCAGAGAACAGCAGCAAATTAGGATTACTGTAAATATAATGAAGCATAACTAGGGAAACAAGCATGTTATACATATATGCACATAGCACTTACACGCACATATGTTCAATGTATTAAATCAGAGTTTAGAGGGCTGAAGCGATGGCTCAGCAGTTAAGAGCACTGGTTGCTTTTCAAGAGGAACTTGGTTCAATTCCCAGCACCCACATCATGTCTTACAACTACTTATAACTCCAGTCTCAGAGGATTTGATGCCAAGTGCCACACTCTGGCCTCTCCAGGCACTATATGCATATGATGTACAAACGTTCATGCAGATAAAACACACATACCAAAAAAAAAAAAAGAGAGTTTATATTACACACCTATTTGAAATACTCTTTTCCTATTGAATCACTTTCAGTTCATATTAATTTAGCTACTGGTTTTAAAAGTAATTTTTGTAGACAGGAGAGGGATAGAATGCATGCATAGAAATGTTAATGATAAGCTATATGCACACTGACGATTCACCCATTCATTCCAAGGACATCTATGGACATTCATTATGTGCCCTGAATTATTCTGTGACTTAGAGTTACAAGAGTAAAAAAATAGAAAGGCCTCTTACCTCACAAACGTACACACCAACAAGAACGCATATCTTGACCTCTATGCCCAAGAATTCTTTTTGAAGAACACAACTAAGCAGTTTACTAGACATTTGAAAAGTTCTAACTTGAAACTATGTATGAACTTCTGGCTTTTAAAGGGTACTCAACATGAAAACTATGTTTAAATTATAGCTGCGATGTTTTATAGAATAGACGAGGATTATGAAGACTTACAGGGCTTCATTTTTAACAGTATAAAATATGAACTGTTAGTGATCTGAGTACATAAAACAGAATGTGTATCTTTGCAACATGAACTGATGAGAGTGTGGCTTGTCATGGAGTGCCAGTAACTGCAGCAGACCAAAATGATGGGGAACACTGAGAGAAAGAAATGCGAAAGCCCAGTTGTTAACTGAATTTGCAGTCTTTTTCTTTTTTTAAGATTTTCTCATTTTATTTTTGAGATTATAATACAATTCCATCATTTCCTCCTTCCCTAGCCCTCCTTGCTCTTGTTAAAATTAATGGCCTTTCCATTCATTAATTGTTGTTACATGCATTTAAATATATGTATATACATTTAAATAGATATTTAAATATATGTATATACATTTAAATAGATAGATAGATAGATATCCCTAAATACAACCTGCTCAGTCTGTATAATGTTACTTATATGTATGTGTAGCATGAATCTTAATGTTATTAATAAAAATAAACCTGAGGCCAGTTATTGGGGTGAATGCTGGAAGATCAGAGAAACAGAACAAACCACAGCCACCTCATCTCAACAGTTCCTCAGCTGAACTGCTGCTAGAAGCCTAAAAGCTTAACCAGCCTAGTTCCTGGTCCTCATGTCTTATATACCTTTCTGCTTTCTGCCATCACTTCCTGGTTTAAAGGTTCATGTCACCATGTCTGGTTGTTTCCAGTGTAGCTTTAAACTCACGGAGATCCAGGTGGATCTCTGCCTCTGGAATGCTAGGATTAAAGGCGTGTGTGCCACCATTTTCTGGCCTCTATATCTAGTGGCTGTTCTGTTCTCTGACCCCAGATAACTTTATTAGGGTGCACAATATGTATGTTTTCAGTACTGACTATTTGATATTGGATAACCAATTGGTATGTTCTTCCCTGGGGAAGACTATTTCTTCTGATCTCAGTATTCCTTAGTTGTCTACAGTACTTTATGTAGGATTGAGAACTTGTGATCTTTCCCTCCACTTCTAAAAAAAAAAAAAAATAAGAAAATAAAGAAAGGAAAGGAGGGAGGAAGGAAGGAAGGAAGGAAGGAAGGAAGGAAGGAAAGAAAAAAGGTTCTCTACAATTTCACATGGTTCATCCCAAATAATGCATCAGAGAGACATGAGTGTGACATAGGGAACAAAAACACAGCTAAGTAAGGCAGAAGAGACAGTGACTATAAGATGTAAGATATCACTCTCTTAGTCATGTAGCAGGACTGGATCTGGCTACTGAAAACCAGCCTGGGCACCAGTGTGGCCACAGTGGGGTATGCAAGAGGAAAGTGGAAGACAGCAAGCCACAAAGTAGAAGCCACAAGACTACACAGGGCCATTTGGCCACATTGAAGAAATGATTGTCCTCCAATGGGACTCGCAGTTGATGTAGGGCTTTTAGCAGAGAACCAGCATTTTGCCTCTTACTTTCTACTAGGAACATCCAAGTTTGAGAATAGCATGGGAGAGGCAGGCAGGTAAATTAGGAAGTTTTCAGAACCAGGCAAGAGGTCATGGCAGCCTAGATCATCTGGATAGAAGTAGTCATATTCAGGCTATTACTACAGAGAGAGCTGATGGTTCTAACTAGACAGAATGCGGAGCAAAAGGGATCAGCACAACCCAGTGTTTGAGCTAGAAAAACAGAAGGAGAGAGTTGCCTTTGACTAAGGAGTGGAAACTAATCTGAACTTCAGTTTGGAACATGAAAAATTAGAGTTATTAGTTACCGAGTGGACCATCAAGTAAACAGATATAGTTCAGGCATTCAGAGGAGCACTCAAAGATATTAATTTTTAAATATTATTTTCTGTGTATGAGTGTTTTGCCTTAATGTATGACTTTGCACAATATGCATGCCTGGTGCCCTCGAAAATCAGAGAAATACATCACTCCCCAACCCCACCCCACCCCGCCCTAGAACTGGAGTTAGAGATGGTTACAAGTCACCATAAGGGTGCTGAAAATTGAGCCTAGGTTCTCTGGAAAAGTAGCCAGTACTCTTAATCTCAGGGTCATCTCGCCAGCCAACTGTAAGCGTAAGTTCATAAATTTCAGCTTATAAATGATACAAACTTTCATAAATGGTGGAAGAGAGTGTCACTTGTAGAGTTATTATAGGACCTATAATATAGGCAAAGAAGCAAAGAGGGCTCAGGACTGAACATTGGAATAGTCTCGTATTTGGATGCCAAGAAAAGAAGGATAAGCCTGAACTGGTAAATCCTTAATGAGCAGGTAATAATAAAAGACAATGCTGCCCTGCAACACCTCTCCACATAGAAAGTGCTTCAAAACACAGAGAGAAGTTCATCATTCAGATATTGCCCACTGTTTATGTTAGAAGGAGCCTGTGAAAGAGACATTGGGCCAAAGCTCACGGGACTCACTGGTGACATTGCAAGGGGCCGTTCTTAACAAAAGGAGAAGAAACACTGCTGTAGGTCCAAATTGCTGGGGCACAGCTCAGTATGCAGTGCCTGTCTGTGAGGCCCTTGGTTTGATTCCACACATAAGGAAATAAAGGAAGGCGAGAGGAAGGGGCAAAATGAGGAAACATGTAAGTGAGATAATAAATAAGCCGAACACAGAAAGACAAGTGTTGTCTTTCCATATAATACACAGAAACTCAAAAGAAGAACAAACAGACGACGGGGCAGCAGCAGGCTTAGTAAGGAGGAGGAAGTGAAGGGAGAGAGTAGTGGGAAGAGCAGATGCGATCAAGACGACATCACTCTACAGCTTGTTAACATGCGCAATACATATGCATCAATAATTACAACTTTAAAAGCTAGTGTTGGGAAAAATGACTATAGATAACTTTTTTGAGATTTTTGTGATGCAAAACATAAAATTTCAGGTGTATTTTTTTTTCCAGAGCAAACAACATGAATTTCTGAAAAGTGATACATAAATTACGTGTTCTTGGATGTTTGGGCTCATTAAATACAAATGGTAGGTCAGGTAGAGTGGTGCATGACTCTAGCTGCATTACATGGGAGACTGAGACAGGAAGAACAAGTTTCAAGGCCAACCTTGTCCTACCTAGGGAACTCAACGCCAGCTTGGGCTATATGACCCATCTCAAATTAATTAAATAAATAAATGATTTGCCTAGTCATTTCATATAGCTAACATAACCCATTTATATTTTTAAATACCCAGATTTTCTATATGTACCAATCCTGAATGGTTAAGTACAAGTGTAAAATAACATACAAATGAGCTTCTATGGTGGTTCTAGCAATAGGCAGACAAAAAAGTTGGCCCCAGTTTTGTTACTGAGTATTTCAGCTTACACATCCTAGTATTAACTCTAGAATCTAACGCAATGGCATGCAGTTATATTTGAGTTCCTTCCACTATTTGAGTATCTGATTTACAAAAATTACAATCACACTTTTCTGAATGGAATTGTCCCCTTGTTTTAGCAATTCAGTCTTCAGACTGAAACTCCAGTGTGTTTCCATCCCAAAGAGGCAACAAGAAGAGGACATGAGGCTGGGCCCCTGCAGTGGCCTAAGTGGCTTAACAAGACGAAGCGGTGAAATGAGGTTAGACGATCCCGTTCTCTCAGCATATGATGCCTTCCTGCTTCTCATGGTACAGTTACAAAAGCTCAGAAGATGTGACACATCTAATATGGATTTATAAGCCTCTAGAGCCACGAGAAATGAAAGAAAAATACCGGGTATTTTATTATAACAACACAGAGGAGGCCTAACAGAAATGAGAAAAATACTCAAGCACAGAATATTAATTTCTGGATGTTACTACCCCCAGTCTACTAGAAAGATCAAATGTAGAAAATAGCTTTGGAGCAGTCCTTTGTCTATACCACATGCCATCCTTTTTATGAAAAGTAAACTTATTTTGTTAAAAAATCAAATATATTTCTAAGCACAAAAATTTATGAAAATTTCTTGGATGATTAAAGTTAAATCAATAAAAAACTGAACTGATTCTATATTTTTACAGACCCCATGCACCCAGAGATAAAAGGTTAGGGTTTTAGGTCTCAAGAGTTTTATAATATGAAAGGAAATATAAAGCAAACACACATGAAATTTACCCAAAAATATGTAAGTCAAAATAAGGATTTTAAAGGGCCAAAGGAGAGATGTCACAACATTGATAATAAATCTGTTGTAAAAATAAGAGCTCAGATAAGAAAAGCACCCCCAAGGCAACAGCCCTAGGAGCTAGAATCATTAAAAGGAGGCTTTCAGAAGAATGAGTCTGGAGTGGAGCTGATGGGAGGGAGCAGAACAAGCAGAATCAGCCTGTGAAAAGGACTTCTCAGGGAGGAAGAGGGCAAGCTACCCGTGGATCGGAAATCTAACATGCTTGGCAGCTCTCCATCAAAATGCCCCAGAGCTGTCCTTAGAGAACAAAACGGGCCAAACAATGTGTAAGTTCTCAGCAAAGTGGGTGGGTGGATTCAAATTAATGCTGAACTAAGTACTAGAAAGTGTCCTCGTGGAGGGCTGCCTTCCCAGGCCCCGACTGCACAGTCAGTGTTCAGCCATCATTGTCAGAATTCAAATCATCAGACTCTCTCTCGCACTTTTACTGGTATCACCATCATTCACTGGTAAGGCACAGGTCAGTTCCAAAGCTCTTTCCAATTGGCATGACCTCGACTTATGCAGTTGGTAGCAATCGAATGAACCTTTTATGAAGCAACTTCAAAACAAACAGAATGGAGAAAGTAGACCCATCTTTTTAACCTATGTAGAATCCTGTGTGGTTTGTTTACAAAGCCATTTCAAAGTTGCAAATGTTAATATAATTAGCATCCAGATTGCAATGTAGCAACAAACTTTGCTACCAGAGTTTGTAAGACCCAAGTTTCAGGAGTCAAAGACAAAAGGAATATAATTTACCTCAGGATGATTAAGAAGGGAAAAGAATTACTTTTTGCATTTGTTTCTTTACCAAATTCTTCAAAGTAATAACACTATTAATATTAGATAGTAACAAGGTATTAGAATGAAGTTTTCTAGTTAACTTAGGTACAGTAAAATGGATATAATTTGATATTTTTCTTTGAATCTAGAAAGGTTTACAGGCAGTAAGAGGACAAGTCTGAGTTGAACCTAAATAAATTTGACTTCAGTTCAAGTGAAAACCGTCCATACTGAAAGCAAAAATCTTTAATCAATGGTTCTGGCCTGTTAGAATCATAAGACTTCTAAACAAAATCAAAACTTGAATTTCATATTTACAATGTTGCATTTTGACATTTACTTCTCCTAGACCAAACCTTGGTAACATCAAAGCTTTAGAATGTGATTTTACTGGAAGACTGAAGTCCTTCTCGTCTTGTAACTAGATAACAAAGACCTGGCATATTAAGGAAAGCTTTCCTTTCTGAATATTCAGGATCTCCAATTGCTTAGTCTCAGCTCATCAGCATAGTCAGGAGAGGCTGGACTCACAGCATGCACCTTCCAAATCCTTCTAACCCATCTTGGAAAATCTTAAGGCACTTTTTGAATCTCCAAGTGTCAAAGTCCTGTTAGATTTGGTTTTAGTTTTAAGAGAAGTTAATTTGGCTCTAATTATAAGACAAGTAAGTACCTATAAATTATAGTGCACACACACACACACACACACACACACACACACACACACACTTGGTATATCAAGGCAGGATTTTCCTGTAATCATTCTAAATTTGAACCTTCTTCTCTGCAACTCACTACCACAGTGGAGATGAAAATGCATGAATGAATTACCCAACAAAAATGACCACATGTCTCCTTTGCCGTGGAAGGCAGTTCATAATGTTTGTTATGTTAGGCACATGGTCTGTCAGTCAAATAATCTAGGAGGAAAATCCAAATAAATTTAGGACGAAGAAAAAAGCACAAGGACCAAGTCTCCAGTATGACTGACATTTCCCAACAGTATCTAAAGTTTTGCTGACTGGATCAAGTAGAGGAGAAATAAAGCAAGCAAACGTTTCTGCTTCGGTTTTGTTTGTTATACATAGAAAAAATCGTGGATAATCATAAGCCTTGCTCCACCAAGAAAAAAAATAACAAGATTTAAAATTGTTATAATAAGGCAGTGGTTGAGAATACAACTACATTATGCTAATTATCATGTTTATGCCATTAGCCAATGTAAATTACTACACTTATTAAAGAGACAAAAATGACTCTGGTTTAGCAAATATAGATAAGTTATAGTAAGGTTTATAGGCTGAGACTAAAATTATGCCTCTTTTGCAATAAAAATAATGGTTTTAAATAGAAAATAATAAATAACATGAGTGAATGTGCAAGTATATAATAATTAGTCTAACTTTTATAGAGGGCAGGACCCCAGTTTTATTATCAATAGTGTATCATACTTGATTAAGCTCTATACAACTGTGGCCTTCTTTAGTTAAAGTAAATGTTTAGTGTGTCATTATGGCTTTAATTCTTAAAGAGCACAGTCCTTTATTTCCCCCTTGCCTTTTACATCCATTAAGAAATAACCAAAATAATCTTCATAACCTTTTGACCCATTTGTTATTTTAAATAATTTCCCTAAAGCCCAAATTAAAAACCCAGGAAATATTGTATACACACACACACACACACACACACACACACACACAGACACGAGAGAGAGAGAGAGAGAGAGAGAGAGAGAGAGAGAGAGAGAGAGAGAGAGAGAGAGAGCGCGAGCTTTTGTTTTACCTTTTTCTTTGAGACTAAGTTTCATTTTGTAACATTAGGCTGGCCTTGAACTTACAATCCTTCCTTCTGGGATTAGTGGCATGTGCCAAATCTAGGCTAGGAAATATTCCTGGTATCTCATCACAGTCATCAGTTGCTGACAAAGGCCAGTGAATTCTGTTTACTGAATGTTGTACTAGCCCATTTTTCTCCAGCTCTACAATTAATATTCTAGTCCATATGGACTCTGCTCTCCATCTCAGCTCTATCCACTGGATCACTATTAACTGGTCTTCCTTCGCATCTATAAACCATTCCTAACACTTTAAAGGTGTCCATTTGTCCCACACTTTTTGCTATTCCACGGTTCACTTCAAACAGCCTCACTTTGACCTACAAATCCTGCATAAGAAACCTTCCCTGGCCCCCTGGCTTAACTTTTGTTTCTCTCTGCCTTTTTTATTCATGTTCTGATATCCCTATCTTTTTCAGTCTGTCTGGGATCTGTTCTCCTTCCATCCTCCCCCAAACTATTACAGTTTCAGCTTAACAAAGGCTTGTTTGGAAATGTTCACATCGATATTCACATAGGGCAGGTCTAAACTGCAAATGTCATACTCTGGTCTGCTCTATAACAATTGTTGCTTGCATTGTGTACATATCCAACGACCCTGCTTTCATGATCTGCAAGCCCAATACACACACAAACACACTTTCTGAGAGCAGGAATTTGCCAATTGTGTTCTGTATTGGCTCTCTGGCCCCAAGAACAATTCAAACTACACAGTATAAAAAGTACAAAAAACAATTGGCCAGTCCTGAAGGAGAGAAGATTCTCCATAGACTAAGTATTGGAAGCCAATCATGAATCTGTTGAAAATAAACTTGGGTAAAGAGCAACCAAAATTGGATTGTCTTTTCTGAAAGGATCATAGCCTTGTTGCCTTTATATCCCATTGTGACTATCAGTAATTTGAAAGTACAGATACCTGTTGATCCCAGGTTGTCCAAATAGCCTAATAAAAGTTGTTTTTTTGTGTGTACATATACTTCCAAATTATAAAGAATTATATGTTATGAATCTAAGTTGATATTCTAACATGTGTATAAATGTTAATTAAAGATGTATTTAGGCCAGATGGTGGTGGTGCACACCTTTAATCCCAGCACGTGGGAGGCAGAGGCAGGAGGATCTCTGTGAGTTCAAGGCCAGCCTGGGCTACAGAGTGAGTTCCAGGGAAGGCGCCAAAGCTACACAGAGAAACCTTGTCTCGAAAAACCAAAAAAAAAAAAAAAAGACGTATTTAGATAGAACTGTAAATATTCATATATTACATACTATGTTGTGATTTTTCTCAAGTTTAGAAATTGGGGCTAGCTGGGCGGCACATGCTTTTAATCCCAGCAGTTGGGAGGTAGAGACAGACAAATCTCTGAGTTCGAGGCCAGCCTGGTCTACAGAGTTCCAGGACAGCTAGGGCTACACAGAGAAACCCTGTCTCAAGAAATCTAAAAAAGAAAGAAATTAAGAATGAAAGAAAGAAAGGAAGGAAGGAAGGAAGGAAGGAAGGAAGGAAAGAAAGAAAGAAAGAAAGAAAGAGAAAGAGAGAAAGAGAGAAACAAAGAGGGAGGGAGGGAGGGAGAGAGGGAGGGAGGGAGGGAGGGAGGGAGGAGAGAAGAGAAAAGAAATTGGAAACTTTCTATATGAAGTAAAAGGTTTTTTTTTTTTCAAAACTGGGGTAAATAAAGGTGTCTTTTATTGGTATTAAAGTAATGAAATGGCTCTGCATTCTGTGTATGCTGTGACAGGGTTGGCACGAAATAGCTGGTGAGCACATGGAACCCAGTCTCATCCATCAACGCCTCTGTGCCACCCTGCCTTTCTCTTTAACAGTCACAGATTAGCATGCTGGTGCAACATCCAAAGATGAAAATCTCATAACTTTTATAACACTTGGTAGGGAGGAATTCTTCTCCATATTTTTCCCTAAGAAGGAGCCTGGTCAAATAGTGATCAGCAATTTTTTTTGCAAATAAGTTATTAAAATTTATAGATTTAGCAACCTAAGTATGAGGATATTGTCTAGCTGCTTATTTTAGAATAAATTCTTAAACTCGCTGGTTTTAAAATCCAAAAAGTTTTTTACAAACAAGTTTTCTTGCCTGTAGTAAAACTATTAACACTGTTGATATAAACAGAAAAGGAAACTACAGAAGCAATGGAATCAAACAGTGTGGTGCTGGCAGAAGAAGTCAGAGAGATCAATGGAACACTCTAGAGAAATCAGAAGAAAATGCTTCATAGGCTCAACATGCAGAAGATACAAGTTGATTTTATTGAAAAATATTACTTAAAAATAACTGTGTTTGTGGCTACCCTAGGAGAAAAGAGACATAATATACTAAAATTACAATTGTTAAAAATTTAGTTGTAAACATAAGAAAACTGAATGCCCAACCCAAAGAATAAAGAAAGGAATATCTGAGGCGGACATTCTCTACATGGTTTTTATATTTATTTATGTAGGTCTGTGTGAGTTCATATAAACAGAGAGGACAACCGATGGGAAACAGTTCTGGGTTTGCACCATTTGGGTTCTAGGGATCAGACTCAGCTCATCAGGATCAGCAGCAAGTGCCTTCACCAGCTGAGCCGTCTCTCCAGCCAGCCTTTCCATAACAGATCATTGACCCAAACCCACTGGAGGATGACATATGTAGGAAAATTAAATCCAGATAAGACTACAATTTAAAACCTATAATCTACAACTAGCTGTACAAACTGACAATAAAGTGATAGACATACTCCCCATGTTGATGAACCTTGATAATATTATGTTAAGTGCAAGAATTCAGACGCAAAAGCCACACACATACCAGACAATTCTATTTAAGTGAAATATCCAGAAGAGATAAATGCACAGCAGCCAAAGGATGGCCAGGACTTCGGGAGAAAGAAGGCCAGGCAGGGCAGAGGGTGGTGTTCTTTAGCGGGTACACAGTTCTCTTTTGGAACTAGGCGTGTGATTCTGAAACTATGAATCACCAGAAGCTACTGAATTGTTTAGTTTAAAACAATTCATTAAATGTTATATGAGTGTCACCTTATTTACAAATTGAGGCCATATCATTCTAAAAGTGTAGAAAGCACTGATGTACATCTCACGACCTAATCCTAATGACCAATAAACTTATTAAAATCCATTACATATCCTTAGTAAATAAGAAAAAATAATTAAAAAGGTTACTTTTTGCCCATCCGGTTATTAAAAATGCATCATTCCTACTCCTGGTGAAGAGTCTAGTAAACAGTCAGTTGTAAGACTATACTGTTAACCTATGTATTTTTTCTTTAATTTTATTTTAATGATGTATATATGGGAATGTCTAAGTGTGAGAGAGTGTACATTGGATTGCAGTGCCTGTGTGTCCCAGAAGAGGGCGTTGGATCCCCTGGAACTGGAGTTACACGCACTCAAAAACCACCCTACTTGAGTGCTGGGAACCAGCTCCAGTACTATGCAAGAGCATTACACTCTCAAGTGTTGAACCATTATACCAGCTTCTTAATTTGTCTTTTTGAAGGGAGGTCCTGGAGACCGAAAACAAGGACCTTGAGGCTGCTAAGACGCATGTTCTTCTTAACACTAAGCCCCACCTCAGCACGGTTAATCCATTTTAAAGTGGAGGAATGTGAGGTTGAGGTGAGAAGCCATGATACACCTGAAGGTATGGGGTCCCTCTACCCATTGGTCATCTCTCCATCTGTGCATTCAGTTGGAATGTAAGCTCCTAATTGGTAGTGATAGTGAGAGAATTGAGACAATTCTCACAGACTTCTCATTACATATCTCGCACAAAGTAGGTATTCAGCTAGGAGATCTAGAGCCCCCCAAAACAGAAAATTTCGTATTTTTTCACACCATCTAAATGGTTTTTCACCACTGTGATTTTAACTGTACATTTGTGTGTATGTGTAGATACACACAGATATACACACACACTCACATATATACATACATATATATACACACACATTATATTCCACATACGCTCGATTATATAACATAGTCATCACTTAAACAATTAAGAGAAATAGAAGTCATGAATTTGAGAGAGAACGGGGTATGGTACATAGGAAGGATTGGAGAGATGAAAAGGAAAGGGAAAACAATATGGTTGTATTTTAATTTCAAAAACATATTTAATAAGTTTATCGGTCATAAGTTTCTGTGTACTTTTTACAAGTACACAGAATAGTCTCCTGCAGATGATATTAAGAAGGTGCTTGCTCTATTCCTAAAGTAAATCTCCCCTAGGAAACAGGATTCCGTTATCCATGCTGCATGCTGATTTGGGGGGCTTTCAGTCTGTGACAGCAGGACAAGGGGACAGATGTGCACAGTCCACGGGGATGTAAGTCTGTAGCATAGGAGAGCTGCATCCATCATGGGGGGCTAGAAAGCAGAGAGTGGAACCTGAACCAGAACAGAGCGAAACTTTCAGAGGCCCATTTCTACTTACTTCCCTCAGCTAGGCACAACCTTTAAATGTTCCCCAAATCACACCACAAGCTAGGAATAAACACTCCAAAGATGAGGCCCTGGGACACATTTCTGATTCAAACTGTAGCACTCTAACCTTCCCACCTAAAACTCAACAAAACTCAACAAACTAAAACCTCTAGTGGTTCACATCCCCTCGTTAGCTCCTGCTCTTTCTTGTCTTCCCTCTTCATAGACACATAACATTCCACATATGCTTGATTATATAACATAGTCATCACTAACAACTAATAGGAGATGGTAGAATAAGTATACCGAAGACTCTCCGTAATCTAACCCTTTACTTGGGATCTTCCCAGCTCTGTCCTGAGTTGGGCCCCTCCTTACCTTTGAGATCTATCCTTGTAGAATCCAGTTTGAGAAAGAATCCTGTCAGCTTAATGAAAACCCCTGCATTTGGTATCTGTCCAATTTCAACATCTTGACCTCCCTGTACTATCTCCAGCAAGAGTTCTACTGAGCTACTTCCTTTTCCTCCCATGTTTTCTCTTAAAGATTTCCCATTCAGCGTCTGCTCCTGCTCCTTGGCTATAAATCCCTTCTGTCCTATCTGAGTTGAGCCTGCTCTCTCTCCATGAGAGCAAGACCCCATGGCTACAGTCCATCTGCACATAGCCTGTGGTCCTCATTGAAGTCTGCCTTGCTGTCTTTGACCAAGTTCCTTCTTTTCTTTAGCCCATTCCAGAAGAGAGATAAGTTCAAACATTGAGTTAAAAACAAGCAGCCGGTGGTGGCGCACTCGGGAGGCAGAGGCAGGTGGGTATTTGTGAGTTTGAGGCCAGCCTGGTCTACAGAGTGAGATCCAGGAATGGCACAAAGCTACACAGAGAAACCCTGTCTCAAAAAAAAAAAAAAAAAGCTCTTCCATTCAGATTTAAAGAAAACATCAAAGGTTTCAAATTATTAGTTTGTATGAGATAAATGAATCAGGCAGGAGAGTTGAATATTATCTTCAAGTAGCTGAGGTACCACACAGCTAAATGATACTTAGAGAATCTAGCTCAGGAAATAGAGCTGTAATAAAAGAAATATGTATTGACCCAAGAAAAGGGATCGTCAGTAATTTGAGGTTACCTCTAATTAGATAACCTAGATGGAACAAGGTGTCACACACACAGGAGGTCTCCTTAATTCTGCACTTGAGATGGGACTGCAGAAACACCTTCCTGAAAATAATTAACATTGCCCATGACTGCCACTTAGTACCCTTTGGGTCATGATCATACGACAGGTGACAGAGCAGGTGTATCTCAGAGAGGTTAATAGATGACATTGACATAGCGGAATAAAACAAAAGTTAATTCCCAGAGAGATCTAAACTTTTGACTAGGATATGAAAAATATTCATCAAGAGAAGCAAGGGAATTATATTGATTGGATTTCCTGTTTTCAAAGGCTTGAGTTGAGATAGTTTCATTACCATCAAATACAAAATATGAGATATTACAAAGAGACTTTTAAAAACAGGACGATGTTTATTAATTTAGGAAGTGTAAATTGGAATAGACCTTCTCAAGCCTTTGGCCTGAAAGCCATGGTGGCAGCCTCTTGGGCACTGGAGGAACAGGAAACTTCCTTCGGGGCCGGGGTGGGGGGTGGGGGGTGGGGAGGACTGCAACCTGTTTAGCTAGGAAGCCATAAATACATCTAGAAGAATTTTGCAGGAGAATAGAAGAGGAGCCATGACAACCACACCAACAATATTAAAAAGGTGGAAGTAATTTAAAAGAAAAATAGCAATGAATTTGAAAAAGAGACAAGTATATGGGAGGGCTTGGAGGGAAGAAACACAAGAGGGAAATGGTGTGATTATATTATAATCTCATTTTAAAAATAAAAAAAAACCGCAAAACCTCTATGGAAGTGGAGTTGGGGGTGAGACGGATGGAAGCAATGTACTGGGCAGCTACGTAGGGAGCCAGGAAGACGTGCAAGCAAGGGAGTAGACGGCCTGGGCAGCAGCAGGGGGTCCCAACAGGAGAATCTGAGTGAAGGTGGGTGGGGGTCTACATGCCTGGTACATGGTCACCACTCTTCCCCAGACCCTGAGTTCCATTTTTATTATTAATTTTAGTTTGTTTGAGATGACAACTAACTTGTTAATTTTTCCCAGAGCACAAATCCCACTTTTTATACTTGTACACATTATGTTTTCACTTTTGCTTTGTTGCTGTTTAATCTCACACCATCAAGAGCATTAAAAAAAAAAGAGCTTCAAGGATCCCCAGCCTGACTAACAGCTAAGCCAGTGCTGCCTCCAGCACTGGTGGTGGAGCCTGGATTCCCAGGGCCCAGAGGGTTATCACCTCTGATGCACATCTTATTTCCCCAAAGGTGTCCTCTCCGTTCCAGGTTTCACTGAGTACCTTGGTGACTTTGTTTCTGCACTGTCCCAGAGACCTGTCTGAACTCCCTGTCTGGCCTAGTCTGATCAATACCTTGCCCAGGAGCTGGAATTCTTCTATCACTGCTTCCTGTTTCAGCTCTGTGACCTTCTGAGATAACAAAAATTGCATGCATTGCTACCAATGTGACTCATGATATAGGCTCTAGCTAGCACAGACTCCCATCCGAGATTAGATCTCATGGTATCCATGTCAATCTAAAGTTTCAAATTCCAGTTGCACATATGCCAAACTACCACTGAGTGGTAGACACAGTGATGTGCTGCCCTTACTCTTATTGCTGGCATGAGGCCTGCAGACAGTAGCAGCCCATCTTTTCATGGCCACTTCAGTTTGAAAGAGGAGCTGTGTTCAAGATCACACTCTCCATGCACAGTCAACATTCAATAACCAAATACTGTGAGAGTGTAAAACATTCTGGCTCTAAGGCCCCACAGGGCATGGAAAGTAAAAATTAACATGATCATAGCTTGATTTCTGCTGTCCATCACTCAGGAGGTGCTGTTGGAGGTCATTTGGAAACACCCAGCTAATGAAACACCCAGAGTTTGCATCCTAGGAACCCAGCTTACACCATGGTTTCTTCCCAATATGCAAGTCCCCGATATTTGCTTCTTATTCTCCTTTTCATCTTAGCTCTAGGTTAAGGAATAACTTTGGCCAAGTTCACAGCAATTTCTTACATAACATTTGGGGAGACGTTTTAGGTAACAATTCCATGTAAAAATACTTTTGTTTTAAAAATTCTTGGATCTAGAAATTGCCACATGTTCATATTTAAAATGTGTTATGATTTCAAGTACCTTAATGTCTAAAACCAACCTTTTGATAAAGATTTACTATATACATAAGAGCCTGGCTTACTTCCTTACTAAGTGAAATGGAACCCCAACAGGACACTTCGAACAGTGACCACCACCTCCTTTATGCCCTACACAGCAGCTGGTCTCCACATGGCTCTCAGGGGGAAAGGTTAGAGGTTTATTAGGAAAATGCAGAAACATTCTTGATTTACACAGTAACAGAGAGGGTTAAAAATTAGTTTTTGGCGTTTAGTGGGCTAACATAAAAAATGCCAAGTATCCTGGCAGTAAGTGAGCCAATCCCCCCCCCCTGCAAAAAATAACTGACCTATAATGCTGAATAATTTTCTCTGGCTTTGAAGAGTATTCATGTAGATAAAAAAATCCATATCATTATATCAGCTTAGGACATAACTCCATTTTACATATAAAAATGTATTCTGTCACAAGTATAGCATAAACTTCATTTCCTTGGACTGTAATGGCTATGGAATCAAGAGAAGACTACACAGTGCTTTATTGTGAATTTACCAACATGTCCATTACATGGTAATTCACATTATTGGGTAGCCACTGCATCAACACTGTGGTGGCATACTGCAGTCAACTTTATCCCATATTCTAGGTTAGTCCTGTCAACTGTTTGTATTCTGAGATATGAATTATTCTAAATCATACTCCCTTGTCTTCCCATTTTCTAACCACTTGAGAATTGAAGGTGTTTTCTAAAATAAGTATTAAATACATGTTTCCTCTTTGGACAATTGGAAATTATAAAATGTTTCTAATAAAAAGATTATTGGCCCAGATAACGCCAATCTTACTGCCTGTCAATGGTGTTAATTTATATCTTCATTTCAATAATGCTTTTAAGCAAGGAAAATTCAAGGTCAAATCAGAAAATACTGATTCTAAAATAGACCAAAATAATTGTTCACATTTTGATTCATGGCAATTAAAATATGACAATAAATGGCTCGTGTGAGATAGAAACAAAAGCATCAAGAAATGCTTTGTATATTTCTCTTCTGTCCATATTCTAAAGGATGAAGTCAAGCCGTCTCCCTACAGAGGCAATGCTTTATTTCCTGAGTCTTTTTAATTAGAAAATTCTAATATTTAAAATGGTTTTAGAAAGAAATTATAACTACAAGCCTAAGGCTGTGGCAGGCAGGACTAATGACTTTCATCTCAAAAGTTATTCGTTAAGACAAAGTTCCAAAGTGAATTCAGACACCACCTGTGGTTACTGACCATGGAAACAGAAGAGCGCAATCTGTGTATTATTACTCTATTAGTCATCTCAGAGGAATCTATAGCTGCCATACGGGCTAATAATGGACTAAGCTATCTATAGGCCTGACATACTCTGCTCTTTCTTTTGCACCTATTGGCTCACCTATGTGAGAAGAAGAGGACACCAGCCTACTCCAATGCACCCTTAGCTCTTAACAGACCATTATTGTCATTTGAAAGCACAACTGATGTCTGGTGCTGTATAAAGAAAGTCTTTTAATCTCACCATGGCATTGATCATAGACTTTTCTTTTTCAATAAAGGGACATGGGCCAACACTATATTGACTCTTATAATACTATGGTTTCCTTTCTTGGTTCTCTACTGTGAGTAATTTAAACAGCCATTCCCTCTCACTCTTTCCATCACCTACCCCTAAGGTGGGAAAAAGAAGAAAACCTCTGGATTTTCACTGAGGAAACGTGCAAACAGTGTTGCTTTTCATTACACCCATGATTATTTTTCTCTGTAAGGAACAGATTCACTCAGACACTTACAAATCAGAGGCAGTGTAGAGGCGTTATATCTTATTAAATGTTCTGCTTGCTGATT
Source organism: Peromyscus eremicus (assembly GCF_949786415.1). Classification (NCBI taxonomy): domain Eukaryota; kingdom Metazoa; phylum Chordata; class Mammalia; order Rodentia; family Cricetidae; genus Peromyscus; species Peromyscus eremicus. Next base: position 5,463,168 of record NC_081426.1, on the reverse strand, counting down.
GAAATACCCCATACCCAACACTCATTTACTGCTAAGTGACACTCTCTGGAGGATCTACTAGGGGTCAAAACTCTGCTTATTATTATTATCAGAGAGGAGTAAAGACAGCCTTAGTCCTGCCCTACAGTAACCCATCAGTCAAGAAAATTGATAGAGCCATCATATAAACGTTAGAACAAGGAGTCCTATGAGATCAAAAAGGAGGGCGCTGAGCCTTGGATTCAGAATCAAAGGTGGCTTTGCAAGGGACCTAAGAATAAACTACTGGCTAAGGTAAAGTAAGACGTGACAGGTAAAGGGGAAAGGATTACAAAAAGGTCTACAAAGAGAGAAGCCTGGCTAAGAAAGGTAGAAAATGTTTTCCAGGGACCAGCCTTTAAAAGCAAGGCAGATAGAGAAGGTCCATGAGTGGGGAAGGTGTGGCTGGGTCCATTACACAAGAACACAGAGCTGTGGAAAGCCTTCGGTCTTTGCTCCTCTGCACCCTGTACTCATTCAAGAACTCACCTACATGTATTTTGCTTTTACTTAGTTTGGTTTTGTTTGTGATGCTAGGGTTGATTCATGGCTGAAAGGAAAGTGATCTACAACCCAGCTACATCCACAGCCTATTTACCAACAAATGATAAACTGGTTCACCAACTTTACAAGAACAATAAGAAATATTGCATTTACAATATTCTATAAGGAAACAAATATATGGGCAACAGGCATCTGCAAAATGTTCCCTATACTAATCATCAGAAAATCATAAAATGCTCCAGGAAGAATGAGTCCTGAAAGCATGTGGGAAAAGGGGGTCCATTGCTTGAAATGCAAATTAGTAAAATCATTATGGAAAACTGTGTGGAAGTTCCTCAAAAACTTAAAACTAGAACTACCATATGATAAGGCAATCCCACTGATAGAGACATAATCAACTGAAAGAAAAGTCACTCTAGTAAAAAGACATCACCCACCAGTCACAACAGCCAAGAAATGGAAGTACATAAAAATCTCCAGTTTATGAGGGGTAAAGAAAATGTGGTATGCACTCACAATAGAATACTATTCAACACTGGGCAGTGGTGACACACACCTTTAATCCCAGCACTCGGGAGGCAGAGACAGGTGGATCTCTGTGAGTTTGAGGCAAGCCTGGTCTACAGAGTGAATTCCAGGACAAGCTCCAAAGCTACAGAGAAACCGTGTCTCAAAAAAAAAAAAAAAAAAAAAAAAAAAAAAAAGAGTGAAATTCTATCATCTGTGACAACATGAATGAACTGGAGAGCATATGTCAAACACAGAAAGACACATGCAGCATGATCTCATTCATATGTGAATATTGGAAGATTGATGTCATAGGAATGGAGAGTAGAATGTTGGTTAACACAAGCATGAGGAAGAGCTGACTACTGGATACTCAGTTACAGTTAAGTATGACTTAGGGGTTTTTGTGGCTGCTACACATTGGGGTGACTATAGGCAATGATAAATATGTACTTCAAAAAAATCTAGAAAAGTGCTTTTACCATAAGAAACAATACACGGTGAGTCAAGTATGCTGGCACACACTTGCAGTACTAGCACTTAAGAGATAAAGCACAACAAACTTGAGTTTGTCCAGGCTGGACTAGCAAGACTCTGTCTCTGAGAAGTCTTCCCAGCCAAAAACAGTTTGAAAAGATTGGGGTGTCTAACTCAACTTACAAATTGCATAATGTAAACCTTCAGGAAAGTATCACATGATAGTGATAAATATGAATAATTTTATGTATTGTAAAACATAAATTTAAGATTCAAAACATTTTATAAATAAACGCAAGTTATTTTGTGTTTGAGAACCTTTAATAATCATTTCATTATTTACAGTTTTAATGTCAGCAACCAGGATTTCGAGAGGCCAAGGAGAGAATAGAGAAAGACAATTGGTGTATTGCATGCTTGTGAGGTCCAGTGTTCAACCCTAGGACTATACACATGCATGCACACACACACATACACACACAAAAAAACACAGAAAAATATGAACATGCACATAGCATAATTAAATGAACTGATTATATACATAATACATTATGAATTCCATATTTCTATTGTTTAGCATAAAAACTATATTCCATATTAAAATACAACAGAACATAAAAAATCAGAACTTCCATCCATTTACTAACTCATGCTATACAGAAAAGTCAAGTTTGAACCTCAAGATTCAAAGTTGAGGTTTTGCTAAGTTTGGAATAGTTTTGAATATCACCACTTTTAGCCTTATCTGGGCCAAAATTGTTGCTGATAAGAGAGAGAAAAAGAGAAAACTCAAGTGTTTATTAAACAATAAAGCAATCAAAGTGTCTTTAAAAAATCTTAGTGGATTTCTCATCTTTGCAGCTAGAGAAAGAAGCCATTCACAAACATTTACCTTTTCTGTGCCTGCAAGCATGCTGGGATTCACACTGAAGAAGGAGGGAGGGAAACCAGGTTTCATTCCACTATTGATCTATCAGAAAGAACTTAATCAATCTTCTTCATAAACTATTAAAGCTGAGCTCATGAAATGAACTCACCTGATGCATTCAACACTGATTGCTGCTTTCGAAGAGCTGAACGACAGTCATATCTACTTCTACAGCTGTGATTCAGTTTTTAAGGGACAAGATTTTTCCTTCATTAGTTTCTTCAAAATTCTCCAATTAAGGAACACCACTTTTGATACTGGCCCATGGTAAATGACTAACAAAATGAAGACCATAACCTTGCATTCTAGTCACAGCCACCAGAGAGAGTGGGAGCCTGAAAGCATATGTTCATCAAAGGGAATTTAGCACTAGTCCCAAGATCCTGCTGTAGCGTGAATTCTGAAAAATGCTCTGGCAGCCTGAAACCAATGTTGAGACCTTAAGCTCAGATAAATCTTGGAAATTCAAAGGAAAACTCAAGGCAGCAGTAAATCTGTCTTTACTGCATATACATTTCAGCCAGGGGCTTCTCTATGTAGTATTAGCTTATATGACATCCCATTCAGCATCTAACTGCCTCATCAATACAGGCAGAAAGGTCATTTTATATTTACAGGCCAACCTCGAAAGTGCTAGATGCTGTACACTGGGGGTTGGAGGAAGAGGGGCTCCATGCTCTCTTTTTATTAGGAAAGGCTAAAGCACAGATCCTCAATGACCAAAGCTTGTTCCTTTTTCTGGCTTCTATTTTCTCATTCCAGGAACTTCACATTCAGAAACAAAATACTAGGAGAGGCAGCAACAAAGAATTATCTGGAAATATCACTGCCTGACTAATGCAATGACTTGTTTTCCTAGAACTGATAACATATGAGAGGAGTGGAAAAGACTGCCCAGCCATTAAGTGCATACTTCTCTTGCAGAGGACTGGGGTTAGGTCCCTAGCACCTACATCAAGTGAGCTCACAACCATCTGTAATTCCACCTCCCACTTCCAGTCTCTGAGGGCACCTGCACTCATATGCACATACTCTCACACTGACATATGTAGCTAGAGTTTTCCTGCCTGGCCCACAGTCAGGACAAATCTCTCTCACCTGCCAGTCACACAGCCGCTCAGACTCGACCAAGTAAACACAGAGACTTATATTGGTTACAAACTGTATGGCCTTGGTAGGCTTCTTGCTAACTGTTCTTACAGCTTAAATTAATCCATTTCTATAAGTCTATACCTTCCCACGTGGCTCATGGCTTACAGGCGTCTTCACATGCTGCTTGTCATCATGGCGGCTGGCAGTGTCTCTGACTCAGCCTTCCACTTCCCAGCTTTATTCTCCTCCTTGTCCCGCCTATACTTCCTGCCTGGCCACTGGCCAATCAGTGATTTATTTATTGACCAATCAGCAACACACTTGACATACAGACCATCCCACAGACATAAACATAGAGTAATTATAAATAAAATACAGTCTTTAAAAAAGAGAAAATATCTATCCTCATCACCATACATGATGCCTATTTCTCCATATTCTCTGCAAATGTCATTTGGATTCCACAGGCTTCCCAATCATACTCACCTGAATCCTTTACACCATCCCTGCAGAACTCATTTCACAGGGTGGGACTTTGGCAAAATAAACTCATCTTTTGGAATGTGGGGAAAAAGCTCCAGAACTCTTTGCAGATACAAAAACCTGCAATGCTCAAGTCCCTCATACAAAACAGCATCAGATTTGCATATAGCCCACATATATCATTGTATCAATCATCTACCGATTGCTTGTAACGCCTAACACGATGTAAGTGCAAAGCAAGGGGTGTTTGTACTATATTGCTTAGGGAATAATGACATGAACTGAAGCTCAGTGGTTCAGTACACATTTGGCATGCAAGAAGCCCTGGGGTTGATCACCAAAACCACAGACATACATGGAAGTTTGCATGTGGTCAACATAGACGTGTTTTTTTTTTTTTTTTTTTTTTTTTTGTGAGACAGGGTTTCTCTGTGTAGCTTTGCGCCTTTCCTGGAACTAACTTGGTAGCCCAGGCTGGCCTCGAACTCACAGAGATCCGCCTGGCTCTGCCTCCCGAGTGCTGGGATTAAAGGCGTGCGCCACCACCGCCCGGCATAGACGTGTTTTTAACAAATATTTTAAAATAATGGTTGAGTCCACAGATATCAGTCTTTGGGTCCCACTGTACAGAGTAAAGACCTGTAAAACTTAACTTTTTGCCTACCAACTATGTTCTGGAATCTCTTTCAAAGCAGATTATGAAGCCTCATCAAAAACCACACAAGCTTTATCTAACTGCCTCTGCCCTCAGCCTTTATGTAGCTGCACTGCTCTTCAGTCTCACATTTAAGCCAAACAATGAAAGAGTCAGCGTCTGTTCTGAAGACGCTCTTGTGCATGTGGATTCCTGTTACGATCTAGGGGCAGAGGACCTCCCTCTTTACCTAAGGAATGTAGGGAGACCGATTCAGTATGGAGTCTAATGTTTATTTATTATAAAAGTCAAGAATAGCTGGAAGTCCATTAAGAGGATGTTTCAGCAGATTATATTAATTTGTAATTAATTTTCAGTGGTATTTATGAGAAAACCCTTTAATCAGTATAACTCAGACTTTGAAAATTATAATATTAACTAATATTAATTAAATAATAATTTATAAATTCCAATAGTTTTAATTATCTTTTGATTAAATTACCTGTTAGTCAATTCCACACTGCTTTTGATATTAATTAGCTAACTTAAACATGATCTACTGAAACTACTCCCCTGTGGATTAAGGCATATTGTCTAAACAGGTCAACACTGAGATATTTAAGTGTGACAATTTAGATTGCATGATTAGCAAAATTAATTGTTTAAGGTGCTGGCTTTTCCATTCTCAATTTGCCAGTGGGTAAGATCTTTAAAATATGCCCTGGCTTTCCCTAGGCCCAAATTTCAAGACACCCCACATTCTGTTACTCCCCCCATTTTCCCTCCCATTTCTCTACCCTGTTACAGAACATTCTAGTCTTCTGAGACTTAAATTAGTGTCAGCCTATTAACCAGCCAACAAAATATGTCAGTGGAAAATGAAGTTACAAGCCCACCTCCTCCACAGGCAGCTCCTCTGCCCCCTCTCCCTACCAGTGGGGCTAGGGACCCCAGTGCTACAGCCCAATTTAGGTAGGTCTCCTCTGTGAAGTGACAACCAGCTCAGACCTCATTTTTTTCTGTGTTAATATTTAATTTAAAGCCATCTCCCACACACGTTCTCGTAGAGATTTGTGCCTGTGAGTCCACATGTGGCTCTTCCATGTCAGATGCTTTTCCCCCACCCTGCTCCACCCCCACCATTGAAATACAGAAATTAAGTTCTCCTTAATTTTTTAAACAATTATCAAAATGGCAGATCATGTTAATCATTAAATCATCAAGAAAATTAGAGGATGTACTCTAAGCACGCAGAGTGAGAAGTTTTATCTATACCATGAAGAACAGAGAGAAAGAATACTGGCTTACAGAAGCTCCGGGGAAAGACAGGAAGATTCCAAGATTCCTGAGCCTCAGGCCCTGAGTTTACATGCTTAATTCAAAGATAACCCTGGAAGAGGTCAAACTCCTCCCTAAGAAGGTGTCACAGAGGACTTCATGACAGAACGTGCATGCAAGTGGGCATCTGACATGCTTACACCATAGTGTGCTGTCCTCTAACTAAAGCACCCCCAAACTCCTTATTTCCATGGGTCAATGAGGGGAAGTTACAGTCAGAATCCCTGACTTGCTCCAGGACAGTACTTGTTCTGGGTGTTCTGCACTGGAGCTGAGAAGGGAATAGCGAGATTACCCAGCTCTGGATTGTTGTCTGTTTGTTCTTTTTGGCAATTCCAGGTCTAGTGGTTTCCTTTTATTTTTGAATATTCTTGTTTTAAAACAGTAAATGACTTGCTTCCTTCATGAACTGATATAGAAAATTCTATCTATATATTTGGAAGAATCTCTCTCTTTTGTACAGGAATTGCTTTGTCTTATAATTAGAACAGGTTTAACTCAAGCCTGGGAGGTTCCGCTGGGCAGATGACTAAGGAGACACTCAATGACCTTCTGTAGAAACACACGTGAAAGTTTTTCTCTTAATTACTTTGATAAACAGAGATCAAAAGTGACAGGAAGGGGAACAAGTGACCATAAAGTAAAATATTAGAAATGTACAAATTTATACTCATAAAATCACAAAGCAGCAAAGTCAAGAAGACGTTACTGTTGGAAAATCATCTCACGTGCATTCAAATCTGAGCTAAACCGAGACAAGGTGAAGCCATAAAACACATGTGGTAGGGGACAGAACACGGCAGGTACAGGTCCCAAGGAGCAAAGACCCCGAGGAGACAGCATGTTGTGTGGTCAACAACTGCAAGGTGTCCATGAACACACACAGAAGAGGAGAAAACCAGGGAGCAAGGATGAGTAGGAGTCATGAGGAGAGAAGCTGCGGGGACTTAGTGCTCTATGCTGTGTGATGTCATGGGGAAGGAATGACAGAATCTGAGTGTTGATAGTTTAAAATTTTTAAACTGCATCTATATGTGATGTATTTGCATCATTCTCCCCTTCCTCCCTCCATTCTCTCCTGTAGCTAGAGTTTTCCTGCCTGGCCCACAGTCAGGGCAAATCTCTCTCACCTGCCAGTCCCACAGCCACTCAGACCCAACCAAGTAAACACAGAGACTTATATTGGTTACAAACTGTATGGCCGTGGCAGGCTTCTTGCTAACTGTTCTTACAGCTTAAATTAATCCATTTCCATTTATATATACCTTGCCACAGGGCTCGTGGCTTACCGGTATCTTCACATGCTGTTTGTCATCATGGTGGCGGCTGGCAGTGTCTCTCTGACTCACCCTTCCACTTCCCAGCTTTATTCTCCTCCTTGCCCCGCCTATACTTCCTGCCTAGCCAACGGCCAATCAGTGTTTTATTGATTAATCAGCAACACATTTGCCATACATCCCACAGCACTCTCCCATGTTGCTGTCTGCCTCCTCTCAAACTCAGGGATAATCTAAATTTTGAATGCATTACATTTTTGGCAGAGGGAGAACAAGACATTAAGGATTGGGGCTCAAGAGAAAGCAAGAAGCTGTGGTCTGATTCAGGTGTCAAGATCTGGAACACAGAAGTCAAGACAACGATGGCAATTGGTTGAATTCAGGACACACTTTGAATACAAAGCCAAAAACCTGATCATGTTAGGTGTGAGATATAAAACAAACTCAACGATGCAAGAAAGTCTAACCAAAACGAATTATTATATTGATAATATTAAAAAATCTTCGATGGAATTCAATAATGAAAGGCTTTTGATAAACAAAACTAATACTTGGTGAAACTGAGTGGGTAATCCTATGAATATACTCGAGCATGAGAAGAAAGAACTACAGTCACTTACTGAAGTTTTAGGGGAAGCACAGCCAGCTATTGAACTTCAATTTCCTCCTCTGACTACTGCTTAAAATTACAGATGCTATTTGATGCGTGTGAGTACAATTCATGATGGAGGGACGGAGGGACGGAGGTTGGTTATCACTCTCAGCATCCCTCAGACTCTGTCTCAGGATGCTTGGCTAGATGAATGCACAATGACTTCTCTTAGTGTCTCTGCTTCAGTTAGGCCTTCAACTCCATAGTGGAGACTTGGGAAGATCTGCTGGGCTCACAGGTTCCCAGGTTTCACTGCCCCCCATAGTAGTGAGGACATGAGCTAAGCAGCTCATGTCATAGCAGCCAGTAAGCACCAAGGTCTGTGCCAGCTGGCTTTCTCCTACCCTGCTCTTCAAAACTAGTCCACGGCCCATGGAATGGTGTGACCTGCATTCAGGCCAGCTCTTCCCTCCTGAGTTATCTTCTCCAGGAATGACTGTACAGAAGCATCTAGACATGTGCTTTACTGACCTCCTGATGCTCTCACCCCAACCAAGAGGACAAAATTAACCACAGATCGTATTTTAGAGAAGGATGTATGTTAGGGACTGGCCCCAAGTTAAATATGCCAGTTGTTTTTTTGTTCTGTTTTGTTTTGTTTTTGTTTTTGTTTATTTTTAAGATAAATGCTGCTGTATCACCATGTCATAAAATAGTCACATTATTCTTAGAGTTAACTAAAATCAAATTTTAACTATCATGTTAAAAGTTTTGTCACAAAATTCCTAGAAATGTTGAAGGAATTTGTAATGTATAACTAATGATAATAATACATGGCTTTGGCCCTTTAATGTCACAGAGCTATTTAACTTTCATTTTACTTGAAATAAAATAATATATACTATTTTTGCATATAATCTAACATATCCAATGTTAGCAGAAAAATAAGAAATGAAAATAGCCAGGCATGGTAGCTCATTCATATAACCCCAGCACTTGGGAATCTGAAACAGGAGACTACAATTTTGATGTCAGGCAAGGTCTCCAAAAGTCAAAGAAAAAAATTTATTCTAAAATGGATCAAAAATATTGATATTGAAATAGAATTTTATTCACATAAATGTATCTCCATCCGTACCCTTGCATATGTCAACATTTCCCATAATGCCTAAGTGTTAAATGTAGATACGGAGATGCATCTCCTCTTGGGCCTCTAACTGAGGCCTTACATAGCTCATAATAGTATGTCAACAAAGCTGACAAGTGCACTCTGACTTGTAAAATAAAATTCATTTTTAAAGTATCATAAATCTAACAGGGCATGTCTTATATTCTGGTTGGTAGAAAATTGGATACTAAACACCAGGGACAAACTGATCTTCTGAGTCTGGTACGTGAGTAAGTACAAAAAGAAAAAAGAGAGCTGGAGAAAAAAATCGTTACCTGGAGTTGATAGTTTAACTGATCATGATCAATTTGAAGTGCTTATTGCTTAAGTAAATGACCTTTGGGGTGATTTCATTAGCTCACACACTGCAAAAGGTTATATCTGAATTCAATTTTATGATTGAGTCTAAGCATATAAAACCTCAAAATAGTTTGAATGGATATGAAAGTAAAGAGCTCAAATTCTGAACCAAAGACCTGCCTGTTAGGATGCTGCCTGGCCATGTGTCTTTAATTGTAAATATCCGAGGGACTAACAGCAATGTGCTGATAGTCTTGCTCCTTTAATGTCTGTGGTTAAAAATGGCTCTCTAGTCACTCACCCGTCCCCACGCTGTATGCTATAAATGACTAGACAAGGGTTTCCTTTGCTGCTTTGATGAAGTCTCCAGACTTGGCCAAGTCACTCTGTCCTGTAATGCCTTGATTTTGTTTCTACCTTCCTTTCCATCTTGAAAATTCAATGCAGCACTTTTTTTTAAAGTCTTCCTTAAACGTCCTTGAAAGGACTTTGCATGTTTCCTTGAGACATGCTAAGCAGGAGAACCAAGAAAGTGTTTGAAAACCAGATTGGGCATCGAAACTTCTAGTCTTCAAGTGCTTGGAAGAAGAACTAGGGCGAAATGGTTTCTCTAAATACTTCAAAATTAAAAATAATACTGGATGAGAAAAAATGCTCAAAAGGAACAAAATGATATTTTTATCCTACTGACCTAGAAGCCAAACAGAATAGTTCATTTCGTGAGGTTTCCCTAGTTTCCTATTGCTTTTTTAGGCTTTTTCACGTTGGGGTTGAAGATGACACTCGGTGACAGAATGGGGGTTTAGATGCACAGGCCCTGGGCTCAGAAAACAATGTTGAAAACCTGGAGGCAGCTTCTGTCTTGATAGAATCCTGTTTAACAGACAGGTTTTCACTTGTAGTTCAAGGCCCCTTTGGGTTGCTTCCCATGCCCCTTTCTCTCCCAGGTTCAACCTCTTTACTTCGGTCTTCTCGTGGTAGGGGCCATGTCCCCAGGTCTCAGCTGCAGCTTTGTGGTGAACTGTCCTGCCTTTCAAGGGCAGGCTATGAGGCAGCAGCAGTCAAAGTGGGGGAAGAGGAAATCACGTGACCTCTCAATCCCTTCCTCAGTGCACAATAAAAGAACCTCAAGTTGGGAGGGATAGCTCATGTCTGTAACCCTGATACTCAGTAGGATTGTAAATTCAAGGCCAGCCTGGCATGTATAGTGAGCTCTGTTTCAACAAAACAGAAAACAGGGACCAAAAGGACGGTTCAGTGGGTACTAGACAAGGGTTTCCTTTGCTGCTTTGATGAAGTCTCCAGACTTGGCCAGAATTAGATCTCCAATTTCTACTTCATGTCTGTTCTTTAAACTCCAACTTATATTCTTAAACCACTCAACAATTACAGTGGAAGGTTTAAGTACTTGGACTGTGGAAGACTCAGATAAAAGAGCTCAAACCAAGTAAGCAAGTGCACAAAATTCAGTTGTGCTCAGTGAAAGAGGAATGCACACAAACAGCTGGGCAGAAGAGGAGGCTGCTGTTGCTGGAGCGTACTATGGGATCAAGGCTTTAAAGAAATAGTAGCTGTCAACTACATCAGTCAATGGGGAAGGACAGTTAACTAACACTAGGTAATGAGATTAGCAGCTACTTCTTACTGAGCATGCACTCTTCTCTGTGCTCTATCCACTCAACTACTCTTCAAGCATGCTACTATAAGATTCCTCTTTTAGAGTTGAGAAACACATGGCCTGTGGATAAAAGGAAATTCCTCTTATATCACATCTAGCCTGGGTTTGGAGCTTGAGACCACATGCTTAATGATCACTCTGAAATCTACCACTGAGAAACATGTGCGAGAACAGGACAGACCACTGCCTGAATAGCAGAGCACAGTTTCTTGGAAATAACTGTGTATTTCTCTTTTTGCTAGTAACTGTAACAAAAATACATGATAGAAGCCACTTAAAGAAGGCAATGTTTTATTTTAGATCAGGGTTTCAAGAGTCCATGGTGGCAAGAGCACATAGAGGAGCTACTCACATGCTGGCAGATGAAGAAGCAGCAAGCCCCAGACTAGAACGATGGACGGGTGTGTCTGACAGGGAGGCCCCAGGTCCCAAAGTTTTCAAAACTTACAAACCATCTGGAGACCGGGTATCCCTTGTGGGGTACATTTGATATTCACATGAGAAGTGAATGAGAGAACAGGCAGGAAGAAACTGTTAAGAGGCATCCTTTGCCATGCTGCTGCCCTGGTGCTTGGTTCTGTGTGGCGGTAATGGCACACTTGCCACTAGACAGTATTTACTGCTGGACAGGCACAATGGGATTGCCAATCAGCAAGGTCCTCTGGAGAAGATTCAGAGTATTGGCTCGAGGGGTGAGAATGGAGACTAGATGACCACTTGGACATCTATTTCAATTACAGAAGCAAGAAAGAGTAAGTGGCAAACCTCAGTACACTTCTCAGCATACAGAAGACAGTCAGCAGATACTCAGGATGCTTGGCTGAGGGGACAAACTTGATCCTCACAATGTTTTGTACTGAAAGATACACAATAGTGTCATCCACTTAGAGATCTAACACAGAATGGGAAGTAAATGGGAAGGCAGAATGTGTTACTGCTTGGATCTTGAATGTCCTTGGAAAGAACACGTGTTAAAGACTGGAACCCCAACCTGTAGAGATATTGAAAGGTGGCAGAATCAGTAAGAGGTAGAGCCTAGCAAAAAGAAGTTAGGTGACTGGAAACATGCCCTTAAAGGGATTTGATACCCCAATCCTTTGTTCCTCACTGGTTTCCAGCCATCATGAGGTAAGCAACCACCTCTGCTTCATGCTTCCTATCATGACGTTCTTCTGTCCATCACAGGACCAAATGCAATGAAGACAGCTGACCACAGGAACTAAGTGAAACCATGAGCTGACCAAGCCTTCTTCCTCTCAGTTGATTCAACACAGGTATTAACTACAATTGTCAGCTAACACAGAGTGGGAGTCCGCTCAGCTCTGGACTTGGTTTTGTGGTTTGGTGAGAGGCTACTAGGCATTCCGTTGAGATGGAGGTGTAGTGATCAGAATGCATAGAAGTTTGAAAGCATGGCAAGGCTAGTCATAGCTGTGAATGACAGTAGCTAGGCCGCTGTAAGGAACACCTGACCTCAGCTATAAAGAGAAACCTGGGAAATCGCAGGTTAAGGGCTGACAGAAGGAAATGCTCCATGAAGCTGCTTGAGAATGTGGATGACAGTGTCACTGAAGGCCCAGAAAGAAAAGGCCCTGATGAGGCACAACCAAGCCAATGACAACAATTGCTTCAAAATATAACAACAAAAATATGATAAAGGCAAACGAGCAGACATTCTCAACCTTGTACTCAACCAAGGCATTTCAAAGCAGAATACCGTCCAGTAAAAATGTAAATGGCTCCTTTTATTTTTCACCTTGTTCATACACTGAATCTCTGCTGTACATATGACTATTTACTGCACCTTGAAGTGTAAGAGAAATTAAGGAGAAATAAGAAAATAAAACAACTTACAATTTCTCTGGCGGTGCTATACAGTTAGGAAACAATCTAAGTGAACAAAGACATTGAACGCAGTAGAGCTGAGTGAAGTTGTGCTAAGGTGAAGGGGAAAATGAGCTTGGCAAAGACAGCTGCTGAACACGAATATTTCATAGGAGGCTTTGGAAGAAGTGTTTTCAGGCTACTTTGCAACTCTTCAGTCATACAGGGTGCACTACCAAATGAATCCATCATTACATCTTTATTATATCCTCTAACCTCCACATTGCCCAGAGCACTGTAGATGACATCCCAAACTGCACAGTACAGTCTTGAAGAAGGGTATTGACAACATTAATAAATGGGCAAAAGCAAGAATCAATAAATATGTGGTTAAAAACACAGGCTTCTCTATCAAGAAGAACACGGATGACCATTCTTGCCTTCACTTACTAACTCTCCAGACACTGGGTAATGCTCGAAGCTTCCATTTCATAATTGATCATTGTCTTAGTTAGGGTTTCTATTGCTGAGAAGAGACACCATGACCACAGCAACTCTTGTAATGGAAAACATTTAATTGGGGCTTGCTCACAGGTTCAGAGGTTTAGTCCATTATCATCATGGTGATAAGTATGGCAGCATGTAAGCAGACATGGTGCTGGAGAAAATACTGAGAGTACATCATGATCTGCAGCAACAAGAAGTGAACTGAACTGTCTACCACTCTGTGCGTAGCTTAAACATATAAGACCTCCAAGCTCACCCCCAAAGTGACACACCTCCTCCAACAAAGCCACACCTACTCCAACAAGGGTATACCTCCAAATGGTACCACTCCCTATAGGTCAAGCATTGAAACACATGAGTCTATAGGGGCCATACCTATTCAAACCACCACAATCATATAGTATATTTCACTGTTTACTGACAAGACCAAAAAAAATCACAGATAACACTCCATATTTGTTACCCACAGTACATACTGTACTTTCTCATTTAGTCTGGACAACTTTTAATTGTACATTATTATCATTATTGTCCTTCTATACATAAAGAAACGAAAGAACAAAGGAGAGTTCAGACACTTATTCAGAAACACACAGAGATAGATAGAAGGCTATCTCTGACCATCTCATCCTGAAGGAAATGATATTAGACCCTCCAGAATGACAAGAAACACCATGGTGGTCTCAGTAACATGGTGTCTAGTCTGTGGATGCAGAGGGATAAGAATGTGTGGTGACAGAATTTGGATAAGCAGAGGATATGCCTAACATGGCTGCTATTCAACAAGTCCTTCTTAACCTCAAATATAATAAAAATCCTATGGCTTTAGAAAGATACTTATGTATACATAAATACATATGTGTATATATTCACAGGCATACAAGACATGTGAGTATATTCTGTTTTATGTATACATGTTTATATATAAAATAAAGAACAGATTTTTAAGAGCAAATACACCCAAGTGACAATGGTGATATTCTTTCTTGCTAAAGGGAAAGCTATGCTGGTGGGAACGAAGCTTCAACTCAGCCTGTTGCCCTGCTCAGAAGCAGACAGCCTGTCAATCAACAGGGAGGTATCTTACCCAGGAGTGGAAAGGCAGTCACCTAACTGCTCTCTACCAATGTAGTTGGGGATTCATTCTAACTATTATTTGAAGTGCCTAGAAATTAATGTAATATTTCCTGTACTCATTTGCGTTGCCTGCGGGCTGGAGGCACCCCTGTGAGGGCCAGAGTTGGGTAGGGAGCTGTATCCAGGGCAACTCAGAACCAAGTTAAAGCAGGAGCAGTGCTTGTAGAGCAGGGCTGACACTGGGATTAGGAGCTGTTCTAGGAGGCTGTGCCAGCCTGATAAATTGAAGTGGTAATTTGGGATTTCACCAGAGAGAGCAGTAAATGTAATAAAATGAGAAAAAAATCCAATGGGAGCAAAGACTGAGGGAGCCATCCAAGTTGGTTTGTGAGGTTTGGTTGGGTTACGTTTTGCTTTTTAATTCGAGTCCCTCCTTTTGCCTCTGCATTTGAAGCCTGAATTTGAGCATCTCTTCTGCTACTGGAAATCTATTAGTAAAGTGGATTGCCTTTGTTAGTCTAAATTGCTGTGTGTTTGCAAATACATTTCAAGAGCATGCCACTCAAGAGGAAGCTTCTCCAGGACCCAAACTGCAGTGTCTATAAGTAACTCTTGACCTCGATGCATCTGTGCCCTGTGTGTAATGAAAGTAGGTGCAGAAGCGGTTGACATCTTCCCAAACTATTCATCTCTTATTGATTCACTTGTTCTATTGTGAACAGAGAGACACCTACACACTAGTTTAAAATTAGGAGCTCCTGAGACTGTGATGAATGAAAGAGACACAATTTGCCCTGTGGGATTTGAAAGCACAGAATTTTTTCAGCTAGGGATTGTTGGGGACCTTATTGTCCTGGCACACCCCAAGCACATTCATTTATTTATAATTTATTTCTTTAGTCTATACATCCCTGTACATTTACAGGATTGCTATATTTAACCACAGTTGCCTGGTAAATCTTCCAAGTGCTATATAATTTTTAAAGGAAGGAAAAATTTTGAACATTCAAATTAATTGTGGAGTATTATGGAGATGGGATGAAGGGACAAGGTTTGAGATTCCTCTCATTGAATTAAAATTCAGTAACTCACAAATAACACTGCCCCATGCACACTAGAGAAAAACCAACCCATGTAAGGAAACAGTTTACAAAGGCAGCATAGGCTCCTTCAAACACACAGCTTAGGCTCTGTTTCTACTGAAAGGATTTCTCATTTCTAACACTTTTTTTGATTTTTTTTAATATAAAAGAAACAGTCACCATCATGTTCACAAGAAATCTGTCATCTTACTTTCAGAGCCAGGATTTATTTTTAAATTTTCTTGCTCTACCTACAAATTAGTAACAGGAAAGAGCCAGATAATCTATTAGTGGCTAAGTTCTGAGGATGACCCACACGGCAAAGGAAGAATTGCAGCAGTGGAGACAGGCATGTTCTTCACAGTGGTAACAAAGCCAATGGCCTAGTTTTACATGATCTTTGCCTTGTGGTAATTCCTGGGCTTGGGACAGTGACGAGAATTTCTTTGGTTTTCCATATAGACAGCTATGCATATATACCCTAGTTCATTCTGTCCCTTCCCTTGTGGACATGGCTCCTTTCCTTTGTAACACTTTCCCCAAAGTGCATATGGCAGAAAACATTTCATGAGCTTCTCTTAAAAGTGTGTACTGCATTCATGTTTATTAACATTTATCTTTAAAAAGGCATTTCCAGAATCTGTATACTTAACTCCCCCCCCCGCCGCAAAAAAAAAGGCCTATGTACATGCACACACACACACACACACACACACAGAGAGAGAGAGAGAGAGAGAGAGAGAGAGAGAGAGAGAGAGAGAGAGAGATCAAGTCTTGCCTCCCTCTCCTCACCTAAGCTCAAATAGCCTTGTAGAAATTTAAGAGAACAACAAAGTTTGGGCCACAAAAGTATCAGTTTTTCTACTAACTCCCTCTCCTGTGACAAGTGCAACTGTTTTCTAACTAATGAGATGCAGGCAAACCCCTATCTTATAGAAATGCTATGTAAACATTGGACAATTGAATACTTTAAAGTCCAACGCCATGTCTGATTTCATTGAATTGTAAATGTCTTGTCAATGGCTATCCTTTGCTTACATGCAAATACATGTTTTATTCCTTTTTGCCTTCATTTGGCTCTAAATTGTCAGACAAAATTGATTTTCTTTTAAGTTTTTCATACTATAATCTCAAAAATTGAGTTTGAGCCTAAAGATTAAGCCCCGTCCACACATGAAGACAAAGATGAATCCTTTCCTTTCCACAGGAGGACCCTCAGCACAACATGCCTGCAATTAACACAGTAGCTCATTCACCTTTTGCATAATAAACTCTTGACATCTGCCACACAAACAAAACAACTTCTAAAGCAGTATTGTCTAATTCCAGGGAAACTATTCCTCATAAAGCAAAATATTCATGTGTTTCAGAGAATAATTTGTAAAAGCTAAACACCCAGTTCTACTTCATCAGAGAACCAAATCTTGACAACTAGTTACATGAAGTCATCTTTGCATTAGGAAAAAGCTTGATGGGAAATCACAAAGGAGAGCACTCGCTGGCCCATATTCTGCAGGTATGCAGCTGGGTGTCTCATTTTTAACATGCAGCAAACCATAATATCTTGGAGACTCTGGATGAACTGAGCTGGAGTCCATTTACTCACAAGCTGCCTGCTGATGCTGATGCTGGCCATCCTTGAACTACTCAGTGTGGCCAACAGCTTTGAACACAGCTCCATTTAGTCATCTCTTCTGTGCACTCCTTCCTTCAATGTATATTTTTAAATACACAGATCAACTGTCCTATGCTATTCCTGTCTCACAAATAACATGGTAGAACTATGCATTTCTTTGTAATTACATAATTTTTCAGTGCCTAGGAAAACTCTTCGTGTGTGAGTAGGATACATGGTTAAGAAGAGTCAGTTCTTAGGAAGGGAGGAAATGAGGATAATTAACAAAACTAGAACTAATAACGATGGAATCCTGGAAAGCCACTGAGTCTAACATTTTCACATATAAAATAAGCAGGGCAAGGTCTCCCTGAGGCCTCCTTCTTGTTTTTAGACTCAGTAATGTTGATCATTGGTTTGCCCTAGTAGTAAAGGATAACACACAAATGTTTGTTTTGGTCACTTTTTTTTAGAATGCCACCATGCAGTGGTGGTGCACACCTTTAATCAGGCCAGGCTGGTCTACAGAGTGAGTTCAAGGACAGCCAGGGCTACACAGGGAAACCCTAAGAGATTTACCAGAAGAGCTAGTAGATTGTTCCAGAGAGGGAGAAAGACAAGAAGGAATGAAAAGGCTCAGGATCACTGTTGAGACTGTAAGTGTCCCCCCAAAAAAACTAACTGCCAATCTCCAACCCACATATCTAGTTGAATTATCAATGTTACAGCACTTGGACTAGGTATTAATTAGTAAGACTGTTGAAAAGAACACATATTTTTGTTGTTTGTTCATTTTTATCAATTATAAACTCTTTTTCTACTTTACTCATAGAAAAGGTTAATTCCCCCAAAGAGGATCAGGAAATTTTGAGTAAAACTCGTCTTTATCACAAGAAGAGATAGGTCTTGATAAGACACATTAATCTCATAACACAAGCTTAGGGGTGCCCAGTCTGTGGAAGGATTATGTGGTCCCTCGACTCACAAGAGTACGCAAGCTCCAGGATGGACAGAGATGTAGCTGCTGCTTTAACAGGTTCTAGAAGCTGGGCGTTGGTGGCGCACGCCTTTAATCCCAGCACTCGGGAGGCAGAGACAGGCAGATCTCTGTGAGTTCGAGGTCAGCCTGGTCTCCAAAGCAAGTTCCAGGAAAGGCGCAAAGCAACACAGAGAAACCTTGTCTCAAAAAACCAAAAAAAAAAAAAAGGTTCTAGAAGTGCTTTCGTCATTTTATCCAGCTTTCCTAAATAATTTATCAACTACTCAACTCAAATACACTTTGCATTTTGTTATGCAGACTTTTTTATCTATTTATTGATGGAAGTAAACACAAATATGCAGGCGAATTTCCTTGGCATCACATGGGGCCACGGGAGCAGATTTCCTCTAAAGAAAAGTTTTTTATCAAGATAATTTAATGCTTTGATAGAAGAAAGGAAGAGGTGGACAAGTTTCCAAAATGTTCTTGGCTTTTGTCAGTAGGAGAAAAGGAACAGTTTGACAGTGCAAGAAAAAAAGGATCATTACTTATGAAATGCCAGTTGTATAGGATGTAGAGATGTGATCTGTGTGTGTGTGTGTGTGTGTGTGTGTGAGAGAGAGAGAGAGAGAGAGAGAGAGAGAGAGAGAGAGAGAGAGAGAGAGAGAAGGATGACAGAGACAGAGAGAAAGAGAGAGAGAGAAATTCTCACAGTCATACAGAATTAACATTACAATCTCATCACATAAAATTACATTACAATCTGCTGTAGAACATGAGACTACTAAATTGGGGTTAACTGAATTGTCCAAGGTCATGCAGCTAGTCTCTTGTGTATTCAAATAAATTTGTTGGACTCCAAAGCCTCCTCTTTCTCTCAAAGGCCATTTTCTGCAGAGTAAAAAAGTTACCTTTCAAAGCAATGTAAACATATGAAATTGGGACTTGAAGGATTAGCTGGAGTTGAATGGGCAGAAAGAGAAAGCAGGTGGAAGGCCTGCTTAAGCAGGGGTCGAGAAAGTGCGGTGGAAGAAGCGCCAAGGTGTGTGTGTGGAAATGTGTGAGGCAAAACAGACAAACGGAAGGAAGGCCAGAGTTACCCAGAGTTTTAGATGCCAGGTGTCGCGAAGCAATTCTGTACTTAAAGTGACAATGAGGAACCAATGAAAGCCTTAAGGAGGATGTTACAAGCTGAAGCAATGGTAAGAGATTTTCCTGAAGAGCTAGTAGATTGTGCCAGAGCGGCAGAAAGGCAAGAAGGAATGAAGAGGCTCAGGACCACTGTTGAGACTGTAGGTGTCCAAAGACAGAACTTCAAGGCACTGTCATCACTTCCAATTTCTTGTGTGTACACATGCTGCATCTAATAAAGTCTGTTCCCATTTTTTTTCATTTATCTTTCTATTTTTTACTGAAAGAAAAGTAAAAGTACAAAATGGAGCCCTAGTTCTCATCAGTGGACTTCAGATCCCTAGGGGTAATGGGTCAGGTCCCCAGAGGGCCCCACATTTTCAATAGGCTGTTTGCACACATGAACAGGGCTCATACATTTTGTCCATGGCCCTGAAACAATTGATGTACTCCAGTATATAGTGTATGTTTTTTATAATTACACCAGAAGAAGGCATTCTTTATGGAAACAAATGTGCTTTTTAAAAACACATTTCTGCAAAGCAGCAGGCAAGGCATTAATAACAAAGTGAAATGATGAACCGAATGCAGGTCTGAGAAAAATTCTATATTTGTATTATACAGGCATTGTTTTCACTCCCAGCACCTTATTTTTCATGTACATAAAGAGAAAGCAAGCTACAGCAGGGTGAGACAAAGATCAATGCTGAATGTATTACTTGGCACTGGTCAGATGCAGTTTAATAAGAAAAAAATTGATCCATTAAGCTAAACCTAATTTTTGGCCGAAAATGGTTGAAATCTCTTCTTTATATTGCTAGCTTCATAAAGACCTTTAATATTTGGAAGAAACAACTCAAGGCTGAGTTTAATAAGATTAAATGTATTGCAAATATACTTAACAAGAATCTATCAAGTTGTTAATGATTGCTATTAATATCAAACAATTTTTGTATAGAATTTTATATTAGAGCAATTGTAAAATGCAGCTATAAGAAATGCAATATAAAAAGGTTTTCAAGTAATTTGTAGCAACTACAATTGTAATCGCAGAACTCAGATCTTAACCTACAAGATATAGTCATTTATTTTATCAATCCAGTTTCTAATACAAGCACAATTCAATTGTAAGTATTTGGCACCAGTCTTTGTATCTACACAGCAAAATCCAGAAGGACCACATCTACTTTAGGCAACTGCACAGGTTCATGGCAGGATGTTAGGAAGTGCTGTGCTAAGACAAGATTTAGAGTTATTTCTGAAAACGAATCTGAATTTCAGAGAAATTCTGCTAACTCCTTTTCAGTCGTAGGCTGTTAAGGCAAACTCTTTCGCTCTCAACATTTATAAAACTATGGATCTTGACAGCTGTAAGGGAATTCTGTGACTGCTTGGTCCTGTCAGCCCATGTGTACATGCAAAGTCTGTACCTGCAGACTGACTCTGAGATCATCGGCCACGTGTATAGACAGTTGGTAAAAGACCAGATTTTTAACTTGTAAAGTGAAAAACATACAGTCCTCAAAAAGTGAAATAGAAACTTGTTATAATCCCCATACATCAACCTGAAACCACATTGGAAACGAATTCCTCTGCCTCAGTAACGAAAACGTTGACCTGAATGTTCTAATTCTTTATTCCTTCTATTTCTATGGAGGCTCACTATTTATTATACTACAATAAGCCCCAAAATGCACACACACACACACACACACACACACACACACACACACACACACACACCTCCAAACTCAATCAATATTTAATATGCATCCACAACAATCAGAATATTTTAAAGTGCATAATTTTTATAAGCAAAGACACTAAGAAAGTGTTTTCATAATAACTGTATTCACAAACTTTGAAAAAGGAAAATCCTGTTTTTGTGTTTGTTTAAAAAAAAAATCCCTTCAGCCTGAGCACTGGGTGGGGAACTCTAATCTTTTACCTCTGGGGTACCAATTTAAATTGCCTCTGAGTCTGGAAGAAGAAAACATATTTCTTCCATCTTAATGGCTGTTCAGTACAGTATGTAAAATGGATAGGAGTCTCAGTACAATTCCTAGTAGACACTCACATTAGAGACGTGTTACCCAGAAGAAAGAGAAGAACTGAAGGATTATGGGGTGAGGTGTATATCTGCCCCATACACTGTACATTCCACATGTCAGAAGGACATTCGGGTACTTAGAAATGCCTTGCAGCTCACAGGAGGCTAGCTAAGTGCACCTCATAATTTCTAGATTCATTGTAAACTATTTAATCTGAAAACTTGCAAATCCCAATGATTTTCAGGCAGGACACCCCCTTGCCAGAGCAATAGAGTGACCAAATTCTAAAACGGTGAGGTCACAAGGTAGCATGAGACACTCCCACTCTGGTATTATAGCTCCTAAATATTTTAACTGCAAAGAATGATATAAGAACTCCACTGATGATTAATTTGTATTTTAAGCATATAAATCATGTCTTGGTTGTCATGCTAATACTGATTTAGAAAAATACACACTTCAGCTTATATTGATCTGTTTTTCTAATTCTTCATCAGGAGGGTCTAATATGGCTGTTTTTGCAATTTACTTTCCAAGTTATCCTTTTAGGAGATGAAGTAACCAAAAGATATTGAAAATCCAAAGTAAATTACATCGTACCAGTTAGACTTCCCTGAAGGAATGGATGCTCCCTTCTAATCCGCTCAGCTCACAACTAATAGGCAGGGGATTCGGCTCTGTCTTAATCTTTGCTAAACTAGGACTCTCTTTTCAGTACACAACATTTGTCTTCAGGACATCTATCAAATATTCAGTATATCTCTAACAAAATTAAATTTTCTATTAAATTACAATCTATATTATGAATCAGAGCCTTGAAATATATATAGAAAACCCAATATTATGTTGTTATGCTTACTGAAGCTCACAGA
The DNA here is from genome assembly GCF_949786415.1 of Peromyscus eremicus. Classification (NCBI taxonomy): domain Eukaryota; kingdom Metazoa; phylum Chordata; class Mammalia; order Rodentia; family Cricetidae; genus Peromyscus; species Peromyscus eremicus. The sequence continues at coordinate 5,441,034 of NC_081426.1, read as the reverse complement.
AAAGGAATTATTTGGAAATCATTGTAACCATTTTTTAAGTTCCAAACACACAATTAAAAAAATTCAAAATAGCTTGCTCATACAGTCGGCATTTATATGTAATTTGTCAGCAATGGAAAAAAAGGATCCAAATCGCCATGGAAAGGATGACTAAATAAACAAACAATGAAAACTAATTCTAATCTAAATGAAACTAGAATTTCATTACTGTTATAGGACACAGTTGTCTTCTTATAAGTTTAACTGAATCTTCTTCTCTGTGTACACATGCATGTAAACAGAGTACAGATGTATCAATGTGTATTGCGCTATAGAATGATAAAGGAGACAGCCAACAACCAAATTTATCAAAATTGTGGAATTAAGTAAATGCGGTAGTAGTTTCTAGAGTGAAAACAATGTGAAGATGTGAAACACTTCCTGGGCATTTATCCTTCAATGTCATCTAGAGAAAAAAATAACTACCATGCAAAATTGTCAATAGTGGACAAAAAACCAAGAGCAATCCATAGTCAGTGCTTCAGACTTCACTGAACTGTAGAAAGAAAATTAATACAAGAAAAGCAACACTAATAAGAATCCAACCCTATGAGAATAGACATGAGGGATTCGGAAGGCTGAATGAGCTTTAAAAGGGAAGTGAGCTCGGGAAACCACAGTTGGGTTCTAAGTTATCAATTGTGTGATTTTTAAACCAAGGACAGAATCATAGCATAGGGTAGGCTTTGGTCTAAAAAACGTGAAATAGGAAAATAAACATGAAAATTACTAACCATCTCTTGAGAACATTAGTTTTTCCTTTCATCAGCATAAAGATACAGTCATTAAATTAAATATGCATCCCCAGTAAAACTGATGGTCACCCTTGTTGTAATCTTTGCTGCATTTCCTATAAATGTTTTGTGAGTTATTCACTCAGCATGTCTCTGTGTGCCTTTAACAATATGTAACAAATTTACAAAACAAATCATGAGCCATGTAGCATCTTCCAGGTTTATTCTGTTTAGTGTATGTTTAGTATAAAACTGTTTTTGTTAATTCAGACAACATGTACATCCTGAGGCCAGAAATAGATCCATTTTGACTTGTATTTTACCTTCAAAATTCATTTTCAATGTTGCATTCTGTGAAGTTTCCTAATAATATACATCAATATTTAGTTAATCAGGATAATGGAGGGATGGAGGTTATAGATCACAAAAATCATGATTAAGACAAAGCTAGTAAAAATGTTTTTAATGGAGTCAATGTAAACTTACTTAGTTAAAATTACATTTAGCTGGCTTACTTAATTATGATGCATTTAGACAATGGAACACAGACCAATTCTGAATACATACACATTTAACATGTATATTTATTTTATAAAACTAAAATGTAAATGCATACATATACATTAAAATGTGGACATATAGAAATGTGTTACTTTATGTGAAATACAATGCACATATAGAATTTTAGTGTTCTAGATAAGTTTTAACATATGAAATAATGTTAAAATACAATGGTTGGTTATAAGACAGTCTTTTCACCTGTAACATTTAATTTTTTCAAGAAGTATTTGTAATTCATAAGATGAAGATATTTCTGATGTTGAGAAAAGCATCTGTGCAATACCAGGCAGTCTGTAATGTAAAAGAAGGTGTTGAACCTATCAATGCCTCCTGTGAAACATGTCACTTTCTTCCTGTTTCTCCTCCTCCACTTCAAGGTCACACACGATGGTTCAACACATCAGCTTATTCTTACCCACTTGTTGAATGTGAATCCCATGCTGTTGTTCAGATCAGATTATCCAAGTAGAATGTGCATAAGCTACCTCCAGTATAAGAACCTGAAGTCCTTGTCTACTGGGAGTAGCTCTCTATGCTCTCTGCAGGCTAGTGGGAGCAGCCCTGCTCAGTAAGTCCCCTCCAGAGGGCCTTTTCATGCTTTGGGGCTTTGTCTTTTTTTTATTGTTTTGGCATACTTTAAGAACATAATTATATTAGTTAACTTGCTTATATATTTTCAAATAAAAAAGAAGTCTTTATGATATTTTAAATTATAACTCAGATTTTCCAGCACTTTCTTTTTCCTCCTGGCCTAATTGTTAGACCATTTCAAGATTTTTTTTTCTTGAATGTTAACTTTTTAGGTCAGACTGTCAATACTTTTGACTGTATAGCCACTCACTCCACAAGTAGGCAGCACAGACTCTTGTAGTAAGTAAGCAGAAAGCATTACGAAGCATTTATTAGTTAATACATACTTCTTAAAAGTATCATCTAATATACCACATTTGTTTTTAGTAGACTTAGAATTATTTCATTTCACTTAAAACCTAGTAAATCTGAAAACTGCTTTGATTTTAATTAATTTTATTTATTTTTTGACTCAGCTGCAAGATCGGTCAAGACATTATATAATTTAATTGAGTCAGATAACACAGTGGTACAAGAAAGGTATTTAAAGTGATACAGAGAATCTTTTGGTCAATATTGTTTTTATGCCAGCCCTTACATTTTTTCTGCTTCTACATTGAGAAAACAATGAAAAAGAAATAAAGGAGAGATAGATTTTTCTTTGGTTCAAGTGTGCATTTGCTTCATGTAGGACTTGTTAATTATGCTGATCAAAATATTTGCACAAGACTGTGATTCTTTCTTGGGGTTCGAGACATGGCTCAGCACTTAGAGCTGGCTGCTCTTTCAGAAGACTGGAATCCAGATCCCAGAACCCATGAGCAACTCACAACCACCTGTCACTCCAGCTCCAAGGAATTCAGTGGCCTTTGCATGCATGCACACGTGCACACACACATACACCAAAAAAAAAAATTAAAAATAAAAATAAATCTTAATATTCTTCTCCTCAACCATCCAAATGTGGATTTAGGGAATTTTGATGATAAAATGGCCACAGAAAGGCTGAGTGTAAACAAAATCTTTGCAATGATTGCAATAGGAAACAGTTTTCCCAGGAACATTACCCATGCTAACCCAGTACTTTTAGGAGGGATCTAACTAAAGTTGTCAAATGCTATTGCAATTTGTTCCTAAAATTAATTATAATCAAAATAAGAGTAAATATATATTAATGACTCTGTGTGTTCAATCAGTAACACCACTAATTTAGTCATTTTAATACACATCATACATACATTTCATTTATACATACATTTCAATTACTGAAATGCATAGCTACCCTTAGGCATGTAGAACTTCACATCTATAAATTTTACACATGTGGCATATACCTACAGGGTTGTAAATACCTGTACAATAGTCTATGATATTTATGATCTCATTTTGCCTAGTCAATGCCATGTGACTTAAGTTTTAAAGAAAAAAAACTAGAGATAAAACTTCTTGAACTGAGTTCTTGAGGGAACTAAAGAATACACCAAAAGAGTAAAAGGGAACCTAGCTGCTATGCAGAATGCCTGAAGATCCTGCAGAATGGAAATTAAATGGGAAAAGGAAACTAGACGAAATTTTTCCAATGATTGATCCTTAATGCTTCGTTCTTTTGTGCATATGTTCAATACTTGCATTACTGAGTGTGGTACACTCCCCACAGAGTAACACTGCTGTCTGAGTGTGGAACACTCTCCACAGAGTAGCATTGCTGTCTGAGTGTGGTACACTCTCCACAGAGTAACACTCCTGTCTGAGTGTGGAACACTCTCCACAGAGTAACACTGCTGTCTGAGTGTGGAACACTCTCCACAGAGTAGCATTGCTGTCTGAGTGTGGAACACTCTCCACAGAGTAGCACTGCTGTCTGAGTGTGGAACACTCTCCACAGAATAGCTTTGCTGTGTCCATGTGGAACATGCTCCATGGAGTAATGTCTGCACATGGTACATTCTCTATGGTACCATGACTACCAATGTACACTCTGTATGGTACCTTTTCATGAAAAGGCAGGGTTTAAGGAAAGTAAAATGCAAGAGAAGAAACAAATTCAAGGGCAGAAAGCAAGCTGACCTTACCCACTGGTCACGTGACCTGGTGAGCTGACCTTACCCACTGCTCATGTGAACTAACGAGCTGGCCTTTCCCACTGCTATGTGAGTTGGTGGGTATTTCCACTCCCCACATTACTGCAGAAATATGTGCTGGTTTTCATTTTTATAGTTCCAAATCAGTATTCCAATCACTAACTATTAAGGTGGTGTTATCATGCAATAGCTATAAGAAGGCTGTTTCCCAGTGTCTGATCTGAAGGAAACCCAACACAAAACACAACTATCATTAAAAACAGAACACATGTGTGATTTCTGCGAAAACAAATACTATTTACTCATAATGACTTCCAAAGATTTCCATAATCTATGGGAGAGAACACAAAGGTTCATATTCTCAAACTACTAAAAATACACACATACCCTGCCTTCCTTCCCCTTTGCTACATTGGAATTACAAAATTATTATTGAAGTAAGGCATTATTTTTCTGTCTTGGAATCATAGGACACTCTTTTCTGAAAGGGGACACACACACAAATCTGGGTCTCCAGTGAGAAAACAACAGAGATATTATCCGCCATACTTTGTTTAAATGATGTTTTAAATATGCAGCCCGTCTGCCAAGGTCACTCGCTGCTCTGCTTGTAGGAAAGTGAGTGGATATGTCAGCCAACTTCCATATTCAGAACCCCTGAGAAAAATCACCTTTCAACAAACCAGCCCCTACACAAGTCAGATGGGCATAGGAATGGCAAGATCTTCACTCTTAGAAGGCATTACAATTTAGAAGTTAAAAGAAGCAAGTTATGTTATTTTCATAGAGAGCAAAGTATGGCAGAGGTTTGTGAAAGCTTAGGGAAAGATATTTTTATTTTTTAAAAAAAGGAAGAACATAGTTGTACTTCTCTAAGAAGCCAGAACATCTGTATAGTGTAGAGTCTAAAAGAATGTGTGTGTAGGTTTGCATCTCACTTGTGCCATTTGTTAATTAAGAGAATATAGAGAAGTTGTTTAACCCTTCTGAAACACAGTTAGTGAAATGGGATTTTTATTACAGGAAAAAAATCTCTACAGTCACCCAGCTTCTCTACCTTAGGTCTGTTGGGGAGAAAGGCCTTGGGATTTAAGGTATTTCTTGTCCCACTTCCATAAATATTCTTATGGTACAAACATGCAGATAATTTCAGAGAACAAACGTCAAGTGTTTTTCATGCATAAGATAAGGCCATGTCTATGTGTGTATGTGAATATGTTAAATATACATTAACATTTCCCTGACTGCATGAGAAATGGGCGGCAGTATTTCTCTCTGCACAGTGAGACTTGGAGGATTTTTTTCAGTGGGGGGCACAATGAGGGAAATTTTAACTTTCATTTTATCCCCTCTTGTAATGTCTAAGTCTTTAACAATGTACATAGATGATTATGTGATTCAAAAATAATTTGGAACACAAACAAATTATTTCAAACAGCATGAGACAACGTAACTTTTTCAGTACATGAGAGCAATGAATTTGTGAACCTTTTCTCACAAAGACTAAATAATCTATAAAACTAATGGTAAAATATTACCAAAATAATTCATTTTTAATAGGAGATTAAATGGTAATAAATGATATTAACTATGCTTTATGAGTACAAGATGCCATGGGGCTAATGACTTAACATTTGCTTCAAGGATAGTACAAAATGCTCAACATTTGACCTGCTCTGTGCATCTACTGCCATTTTCATGATGGTGGGGACTGTAAACATCTTAAGAAAACAGAAATATCTCTAAAATAGGAAAAAGGACCATTTTTTTTTTGCACATCTTCTATCTGCATTGCATACCACAATACTTGGTACAAGGTAGTCATTACTAGTGTTCAATAACCTAACAAATGAAAGAAAAATGAATGAGTGACATAAATCTACCCACTTAACACTTTTTTCAAACTATTAATAGACTTGTTGAAGATATCCATCTTTTGTCCATAGCTCCATCATGCTTAGATAACAAGCCCTTGATCCATAGAACAAACATCACCTGCTAAATGACCAGTGGCTCCTGCCACTGATTAAGCTGACAGAATCAGCCATGGAGACTAATAGACTAATAAATGTTTTTATATGCCAAGTATTTCTCTCTATTTGACACATGAACAAGGAAGTTAAAATTAGGCCAATGAAAATAGAGGAAAGAGCATCAACTATTACAGCAGAACACATACGATCAAGAAATAAGTTCTCTCTCAATCCTCAGGGGAGTCTTTGCCCTGGAGGAGATGGGAATGGGGGGGGGTGTGCTGGGGGGAAGAGGGGGGGGGGGCAGAACAAGGGAATCCGTGGCTGATATGTAAAATTAAATTAAATTATAAAATAAAATTTAAAAAAAGAAGTAAGTTCTCTCACGAGGCTTAACTACACTCAACCCCGTGGTTTCTGAGAAACCACTCCATGCTCCACTCAACCCCGTGGTTTCTGAGAAACCACTCCATGCTTCTCGCTTATTTTGAACTTTCACCATTTTTAGCAGGTGGCTTTTCCATGCAAATAAACACTGAGATTCCCATGACCAAAGCAACCAGGAGATTCTCTACTGCGTGCTTTGGCTTGGCACGTAAATACGAATGAACTAAACTGTCCTTAAAAGACAGTCCTTACACTTGTGTATGCGATCACAGTCCTCACCACTCTACAAGGTTTAATATACAGCACCCTCACCTTTCTTACCTGCGTCTTGAGTTTTAGATCTCTGTGGATTAGTTCTTTGGGGATATGCAAATTACCTGTCTCCTCCCTTTCATCTGAAACAAAACTGTTGACCTAGCCATGGCTCATATCAGCTTTCAAGAGCCTATGTGCATGTATCCTTTTAACTCTGCATTCAGAGAAATTGGCCATTACCACAGGGAATTTATGCTACTGGTATTGACAAAAGCCACAAATCAGAATTCTATTTTCACTCAAAGAGATATACTTACCAGCACATCACCTTCCTGAGTGCACTGCTTTTGCCAAATATCATTCCAATTTTTGATCCCTTTTCTCAACAAAAATATATCAAAACAGTTTTACATGAGTACTTTGTTTTGGTTTTTTTCTTCAGCTTTGAACATATTGTAGTCAAGCTTTTACCCCACCATGCAACTGAAACTGTTCCTATCAAGTTCTCAAATTATTTCCAAATTGCCTCATCCACTGGCCAAATCAGTCCTCAGGAGGCATCATCCACTGGTATCACTTCACCCAGGAGTCATTCTTATCCACTGCTCCTTGGGAATTTCTTCTCAGTCTGCTTGCCTGGCTCCTTCTCTTCCATCTGACTTCTCAATGATGGGGTGCTCTGGTGACTCACTTCTCCAAATCATTACCCACTCTCTGATGATCATCATCAGACTCCTAACTTCAAATCCCACCTGCCGCATCCCGGCTCCCCAGCCTATAGCTCCAGCACAGGCTTTTCTCCACACTCTTAGTCCTGAGTATGCCTCCTCTGAAACAGCTGAAGTACCCATCAAGCTCAAAAAATCCATGCTGAACTAGCATTTCTTTCTATGGATAGTGACACTAACACCACAGTTGCTCAAGCCCAAACCCTGAAGTCATTTGACTATTTTCCGTCACTATCACACTCCATGCCCTGTCCGGAAAGAAATTTGTTTCACTCTACTTTCAAGATTACAAAATATGACATTTGTCTATGCCACTTTCCTGGAGCAAGCCTACAACATGAATTCTAAGATTATAAATGTGTCAAAGAAGCGCCTGTATCATTACTCTAAACACTACACACTTCAACATGGAAGCAATACTGACTTTTTAAAAATAAGGTCTGACCATGCCTCTTTCTTGCTCAAAGCTCAAAACTATACCTTTTTCTCAGATTAAAAATCAGTAGTCCCCTAAGATATCCTACAGTTCCTTCATGATGCAGCCACTCAAAGCCCACATACCCAGTATGCTGACTGTCACTGACTTTGGGCCTTTGCTCATCTGTTCACGTAGACTGAGGCTGTCCTCAGTCTATGGACTTGGCTCCCTTCCTGCATTCTAGCCTTTCCTCACCTTTTCCTTTATTTCTTTATAGTGCAAATTATCTACCTTCTGCCTGGCTGATGTCTCTTACCTTGTTTTTTTATCCCTTTTATTTCCTTTTTGTCATCTCTTAATCTACTTAATAATTTACATGTTATATTCACTGCCTGCCTGTCTGCACTAAAATGCAAGCTTCCAAAGGGCAAGACGTATTGTCTGGTTGTCCAGTAACCTATGTATCCAGGGTAGCCTGACAGCCAGTAAATTTTCAATACTTCTCATTAAAAAGAATTTAGGAAGTGACCATTAAATGGCAAAGATTACATGTGATGAATTCTAACATAGAAACAAACCTGTGATTGTAAAAATTAGTAGCTTCCACATCATCTCCCTCACAAAATTTGAGCTTTAACAGTTTGCTGATTGAAATTGAAAATTTACAGAAGAAATGCAGCAGTATTCCTACAACTGCATCTAAACCTCTCTCATAGCTGGGACTCAAATCCTGGGCTCTTACAAAAGCTCATGGCTCCTGTAGGAGTCGGGCATTTGTCAGTGGTGACACAAATGGCCTACACAGTGTTTTGCACATATGGTGTTAACTTTTATGCTTTAATACATACATACAATATGGCTGAATTATATTTGTTCTAGGAACCATCACTTTTATTTTACTGACTTTTGTGAATTTTAAACCTCTGGCATAATACAGTATTGAATTAACAAAATTTTTTTGGTTGCTTAATTTCTACAGAAGAAAAGAGAAAAGAAGAAGAATTGCCTCAGCATTACATTTCTTCATGACTTGAACAATCAAAATTCTCCCAAGTTTAGGAAGTGCATGACAACTAGATATTAGAAAATGAATGTGAAGTCCCCAAACATCTCTACATCAACTTCGAGAAAGCTTGTAACACACTTATCATTATGCCTAATTTGTCTAAAACATGTGACATAAAAGAATGTATGGAACTTGTAAAACAGTTGATGAAATATACTCATTCCAATATGAATTAAAAACTTATTGTAGCCATAGATTGCAGTCATTTCAAACTGAATCTAATTTTTGCTATTCAGCTTAATCGTATAGTTATGACAACACAAGAAAACATCTGAAAAAGAATGCTTAATTGATTTTAAATGCCATTCACTGGTTGAAAAACCAAAGAAGAATGAATACAAATATAATGAGGCTAAAAATTGAGTTTGAAAATAAATAACATCACTCAAAAGAATGAAGTATAAGAGCATTATGAATCCATCATGGCAGATTAGTATTAACTGAATTAGTCACTGGATGGAAGGACTTTCAGCCTATACAGCTAACTACTGTAAAAATGTTACATACATCTCTCCACATAGACCAAAGAGGGCTTTCACAAGTTTGCAAGGGACCAAGATAAAATGTGATTCTATGAACCAGGGTGACCAGCTGGGTAAACTTGGTTTTGTTTTTGTTTTTACTACTGTTCATTTTGAGACAATCTTACTCTATAGCCAGTGCTGACCTGTAACTCACTATGTGAACGAAATTGGCCTTGAATTCTTGGCGAGCCTTCTGCATCAGTCTCAAGGGCGGAGATTGCAGGTGTAAACCACCACACCAGCTGGAAAACACTTGAAACATTACTTTGAATGGAGTATACGGAAATGTACAGCATTGATATCAAAATTGGGCCTACTAAAATAATCAATAATTTACATTATAGTTGGAATATCAGTATAGGCCTGGTTTCTCTGAAATATGCTTGATTTAAAATATTCTCTCTTAATATCAATTTCTATGTCATTGTTTTTTTCAAACATATAGTTTAAAGATTCTCTGTTTATTACACCTGGATATTTATTTCTAAAAATTGATTTACACAAAATCCAAAGTATAAAATTTTAGGGGAGAAATATGTGTTAACATTAATGTAATACAACTTAAGTTTTATTCATTAGGCATCATTATTTGTTTAAAACTACTGCACTAGGAATAAATCTTAGATTTTTGATCTGGCAAAGTTTCTACTTATGAGTACAAACAAAATGCATTTCAAATAGGTTTTATAATTGATAATTGTCTCTAACTCAGAGTGGACCCTCCACCAGTCCTCAGATTGGTTTAAATTAAATATATTATTAAAAGTCAGGGCAGTTACCTAATCAAATAACAAATGCCTGAGTAGGCTTCCTGTGTTCACCAACACTCATAGGTGGTCCTGGTCACTGACAGGCTGATAGGCAGCCCAATAGTCAATGAAATCATCTGCCTTTGCTACAAGAACAGTACAATACCACGGGGAGCAGCTTTCCTGAGAAGTCTCTATGTGGGTCTACTTTGATTACTTGTAACTCTCATTTTATAATGTCCTAATAACACTTGCACTCAATGACTGAAACATCGGAGAAAATTGACTGTGAAGGGGGACTGAACCTTGTTAGTCAGCTTTACTTCTATTCTGGAGGGTAAGAAAAAGGAACAAACACAAAAAATGAAATCAGCGCAGGCAGAGGTGAGCATGTCCCAAGGTAAGTGGGATGGTAGGGAAGGCCATCTGGGAGCCTGGGAACCAAATGCCCCCTCCTCCTGCCAATGGCTATGGACACACAGACACTTGAGCAGCTCACCAATGGTCTTGATTCTTGGCTCCCACCTCTCACCTTATGTTTTCATCTTCATGACTTGGTTAACATCCTATTACAATCCATTAGGAAACATAGTTCCAGTTTGACCAGCCTAATGGCAACAGGTTGAAACAGGTCATGGTACTAACAGACCTACTTTCCATGAAGTCTTCAGGGACTGAAAGAAAATTCTGCAGAAAGCATCAAGTATTCAGATTCAGTCTTTCTTTCTGCTTCAAGCCCCTTTGTTTTGATGATGATCTATATCTCTAAGGGACCATTCTTTTTCTTTTTAATGCAGTCAGTAAATGAATTAGCCTAAAATGATACAATGTGCCAGCAGTAGGGATGGATTTAGATTTGCAATGGCCAGTGAATACTTTCCAAGAAGTTTTATACTGTTTTCTAGTCAACATTACACCTATATGCTTATATACAAACATTAATACATATTTATTTTTAATTCTTTCTACAAATGAGATGTAGAATGGATAAAACAAGGCATACTTCAAATACAGAAAGCAGAAATAAAGAAAATAAGGGAGGTGAGTATAAATAAAATCACACTGAATTAAAATCAGAATTATTTAGCAACTATTAATTTCTTCAAAATTTACTGAGAATCTACCATTTACCAAGGGACAGATAAAGAGTAAGGCTCTACATTTGTGTTATAGTCATGAGATAGATGTTATGCCAGAAAATCTACTAATAATGACAAAATCAAAGCTAGGAAATTGACTCACATAGGAAGGCTGATTTAGATATAGTAGGCAAAGATGCTGTACCTGATGGGGAGCCAGAAGGGGAAGTGCTGAAAATGAGTCAGAGACCCATCTGGAAAATAGTATTCCAGGAAGAGTCAACAGGTGAGAGGCCTGAAGAATGGCAAGGAAGTCAGAGAGATGGACCACAGCATTTGGTGGGAGCATAAACAAATGAACCAGAGAAAGAACCAAGGGTTGTTACATGTGGACCCTGTACATGTGACCACAGTAAGTCTCTGGGGTTTTTTTATATGCATTGTACAATCAAAGGATAAAGTACTATTATTTGGGTTGCTCTTCTACAACTCACCAGTTTTCTAGTTGAGAGTTATCTGTATATATAAATTACAGACTCAGAAGAATAGTTATGAGGCTAAAACAGAGCCTAGAGACAGATGGCAGGGTGAGTGCAGTAACCAGAAAGAAGGGCCAAATTTGACATCGCCTTGAAGATAAACACAACAAAATTTACTAATGTATTGGATGTGTCTGAAAGATAGGAATCAGGATAAGTCAACACAATTATGTCCTATACAACTAAAATGTGGTGGTGGGCATGGTATTTTACTGAAACGCAAAACTTAGTGGAGAGAAGATGTTTCCAGGGCAAGGCTAACTGGGGTACTCTGTGTCATATGGTAATTTTGAGATGTCCATTAGAGGTTGAGAACAGCTGGATCCAAAAAGAGACAGATGCCAGAGAAACACATTCATGGGCACAAATGTAGTATGTAAGCTATAAAAACAAGTTGGATGCATCAATGGTGAGTGTAAAACAAGGTAAGGGGACAAGGAAAACTGGACCCTGGAACCAGTAACAAGTTAAGATGGCAGCTAAGAGGAGGAGAATAGAGAGAAGAACATTCAGGAGAGACCAGAGAAGAGGATAACCACAGGCCTGGTGTCCAGAAACGCCTGCCAAGAATGTGTTTTAAGTGCAGTGGATGCAGAGACGTGCAGAGAAGTCAAAGACAAATGTAGGGAATATGAGCAGAGTGGCAGGTCTAAAAGCTTGGCTAGAGTGTGGTCCAGAAGGAATAAGAGGCAAGCATGCAGAGAAAACCAATGCCTTAACAACAATCTCTGGCCAAATTAGCCAAGAAACACTTGGAATTGTCTCCTGTTGTTACTTAGTTCTCTGCTGCTTAATTTTCAGCATGGCCTCCAGTCATCTCAAACTGAACTTCTGAGTTCACTGTTCAGTGCTGCAGTAAAAGCTCCACATAGAGCAGCTTACGTAAGAAATAAGAGAAAACAAATGGGCAGCGACTCCAACTTAGGATTCTCCTCCCAGCCACTGTGTCATTGTTGACACTGTACGACACTTGTTGCTGGTAAGTACTATCTGCTAATATTTATGTAGCTTTTCCCCCTCTGATTATGTCAAAGAAGAGAAGATGAAGAGCTGCAAAATATCCAAAGAGAGCATTTTGAAGCATATGTTGGCTTTGATGGATGTTTAGTTAAATAGAAATAGACTTGGTGGGCATGGGGCTTCTTAGGGCATTACGAAAGAGAAGGAGAGATGTGACAGACTTCACGCGATTGCTACACAGTTTTCCCTTTTCTTCCTTTTTCCTTTTTTTTTGGAGAAAACAGAGCACAAAACAAAGTGAAGCCTTATACAGACTCAGGTGAGAAGCACTCTCACCAAGAGGAACGCCATGGCTGTCTCCCTTCTCATGCTAGATTCTTTCTTCACTATGCCTGTTAAGGACTTTAAATGAAGTACTGTGAATAAGGACTACTAGGCACTCTAGAAATGTGCCTATATGATCTACATGTATGCAAATGTCATAATAAAACCACTGTGTAATTAATATACACTAACAAAACTTAAAAATAATTAAAAGGCATATTAAATGAAAAAATCTTAACATGAGGCGCAAACAGGTTCATCAGAATGTATATATTAAACTCATTAAACTGTTTCTAGTTCCTTCCTCTCTGAAGAATTCTTTCACGAGTAAATGTGAATACTATCTTGTCTGTATTTATAGAGTGGTTATGATCTGGTCTTCTAAGGACTTCAACTACATCAGGAAACAGAGGGAAAGACCCATTGCTTATGGAGCTCCAATGCAAACTACAGGACATAGACAATAAAAAATTACACATGAAATCTGGTAGAAATAGTGACGGATGTACAGAATGTAAAATGTAGAGCAAAGGGAAGGGCATTGGTAGTTCCAGGTTCTAAGGTCAAGGTAGCACTTTACAAAGGCAAACTCCAAAAAATAAAAAAATAAAATAAAAATTAAAAAAAAATGCTTCAAGGAAAGTGTAGCCAGAGCCAAGACAGAGCTGTAAATACAGCCAGGACAGTTAAAGAACAGAAGAAATTGAAGGAGAGGAAGAAGGGCGGGAAGTGGCATCCAAGGGTCTTGCGCTAAAGGAGGAGATATTGCCAGTAAAAGGTCAGTCAACACAATGTAGAGTTGCAGAGCAATGCAAATGCCTTTCAGTTAAAAAGAGCCTCGTGATGCTATGTGGAGGATCGTCAGGCTGTGTGAGAAATGGGGATGGGGAGACAGCTAATACCCCTGTGGTCTTGTAAGCAAAGATGAAGGTGTCACAGACCTGGTGCTAGTGGTGGAGCTGGCAAGAAATGGCTAGAGCTTCTAAATGCACATTAAACTTAGGTCATGTTGGGCATCTATCTTCCCACAATGTCTAGACTCTACCCTCTTCAAAGCCAGAATGTGATGTTCTCCTTTCAACATTTCCAATAAATGATACTTAATATTTTAATGAGTAAATGAGGATTCACCAGACAAAGAATCTGTATCTCTGCCACACACCCTGTATTTCAAGACATATTTATAAATGGACAATAGCACCACCCAGAGCATCAACTCTGAATAATAGAAGCAAAGGAAATGAAGGAAAAGAAAAAAATAAGAACTGCATTAATGTGTAACTGATGGCAGAATCTTATAAAAGGAAATATGTCCTTTATATCCATGAGTTTTATTTAATTTCTGACAAGTTTTTAGAAGTAATCTGCATTTTCTCTGCTTTCTCCTTGAGATGAAATAGTAGCTAAGGGAGAGAGAAATTTCTGGAGCATGCAGACAGGTTCACAGTAGGTTTTGTCATGGAAATATTCATCATTATAAAAGCCAGTGGAATGACATTCCATAATGCTAACCCTTACTGTAGTTAGCACTGCAGGGAAGAAATCTATCTCTGTCTTCAAATTCCATTATAATAATAAAAAAGAAAACAAGAAATGTATATAAAATAAATAACTCCTCTGACACATACACACTTGGCATCACAACAGGCAAGTGAGCCAATCATCTGCTATTAACTCATAACCTTACAAATCCTCATTAAATAGAGAAGTAAATTCCTTCATAAAAAGTGCCCACAGTTATGTCCATTCATGAATACATAGCTAAAGAACTCTTCCTTTAAAATAAGTTGTTCTGCATGTAGATACGCCACATCCAATTTGGGTATAGAATCCGAGGCAAGCTGCTGCCTGCAGGGTACATATCATTGGTGATCTACAGAGGAAAACGTCAGGAGGGGGGCAGATTTCAATCTCTCTCCTAAGAATAGAATGTCTTTGGAACAATTATTAACAGCAATGAGTCTGTATGGTGTCAGTAGCTGATTCCAAAGCCTGGATTTGGGACTTATGTGATTCCTGAACGGCTGTAATTTGGAGGGGGAAATTCTTCTTAGTGATGTGCCTCCTTCTGCTATACATTTCCACTTTTTGGAGAAGACCAAGCTCCACAAGACAAATCTAATTGTAAAATATCAGCCTGAAGTTGAAGTCAGTGTTCTAAGGCGGTGGCTCTGCCAGCTAATCTTTCCACAAATATATATTCAGTATTTAGTATTTCCTGCCAAAATGATAATCACTCCCCTGAAAAGTTAAAATGTTGTAAGAGAGAGAATCTTGCAGACAAAGAGTTTAGATGGCCTTACTGAGCTTTGCCCAGGCTAGAGGATCCTGAGGGGATCCAGAAAAGCCCAGCTGGGGGAGGTCAGGAAAGGCAAACAAGGCTGTCTGAGAATGCAAAGGGCAAGGGAGTTCTCAGCAGAAGGCAGACATGATCTTATTTGGACATGATACGGCAGGATGCTTAGATGCTGCCCTGGCAGGGCAGAAGGCACAGAAGACCAGCATGGAGGCAGAAAGGCCACTCCACATGGTATGGGAACTCAAGCAGGATCTTGGAAGTTGGAACACAGAAAATACTAGAGGGGATGGAAAGATGGGATAAGCAGGTTCAAGGTACATTTAGGAAACAGACAAAGATGTGTTTATAATTGATCAGGTGAAATGATGGAGGAAAGGACTGAGGACTTTCAAGGCTGAATGAATGGAGGCTGAACATTCGGGAAAGAAAAACAGACATGGCAAGCAGTGGGGTAGGGTTTGGATTTGTTTAATTATTTTAAATTTTCTTTTACGTATGTTAGTCAGTGTTCTATTGCTGTGAAGAGACACCATGAAGTGTTTTATGAAGGAAGGCATTTAATTGGGGCTTCCTTACAGTTCCAGAGGTTTAGTCCATTATCACCATGGCAGGGAGCGTGGCGGCATGCAGGTGGGCACTAGAGCAGTAGCTGAGAGTTGCATCATGATCTGCAGACACAGAGAGACTCTGGGCCTTCGGGGGGCTTTTGAAGCCTTAGAGCTCACCTTCAGTGACACACTTCCTCCAACAAAGCCACACCTCCTAATCCTTTTCAAATAGTGCCACTCCCTTATGACTAAGAATTCAAATATATGAGCCTGTAGGGTCATTCTTATTCAATCCTATAGGTGTTTTGCTTGCATGTATGTCTGTGTTGCACTTGGATGTGTGGTGTCTGTGGAGGCCAGAAGAGGGAGTTGGATCCCCTGGAACTGCAGTTACAGATGACTGTGAGCTGTCATATAGATGCTAGGTGTCAAACCTGGTCCTCTAACTGCTGATCTATCTCTCCAGCCCTGGAGCAGTTATTTGTTTAAAAGTTTAAAAATTATGCATGGTGCATTTCTGAGATTCTATCTGAATTGACTGATAATGCCGACGTGTGATCTGGAGGCATTCTACCTGTTCTGTTTATCCAGAGACATGCATATTACAGAGATCACTGCAGAGTGCACATACCAATTCCCTCCATTCTCTCTGGTAGCTGAATGAAGAGTACTGACAAGATGGGGTCCAGTAGCCAGGAGGGATTTTAGATACTCACGCCTAGTGAGTATGTGCTGATTTCAGAGCTTCCATTGCACAATCAGAAGCATGTTTTCTTTTTAGTTTTATATTTTTAACCCAGAATCTCATGTATCCTAGATTGTCCTCCAACTTCCAGTGTAGCTGAGCATAACCATGAACAACCCTGCAGCTTCCCCTCCCAGGATAACCATGAACAACCCTGCTGCTTCCCCTCCCAGTCGTGAGGATTACAAGCACCCCACACCTCACACCATGACTGCTTTTTGAACTCCCTATTCTAAATCTTATTTTAAAATTTTTAATTTAAAAATCTCTACTGCATTCTAGTGAACATTAAGACATATAGTAGAAAAGAGAGCAAAACTAAAAAGAATATCCTATTTGACTTTATTTACAAAGCACTAGAGGGCATTCTCATTTGGCCTAATATCAAATCCACTCACTCATTTAAATTTAGAGAAATGCCAGTAGCCTATGAAATTTGATCATCAAAAATTTTCTTACTATAAAAGGAAGATGTAAGTGTTCTTTCTGATAAGCTATGGCTATTGGGTTACAAAGTCCCAACACTGTGAATATCCACATGCCCAGCAGGATGAATGGGACAGTTTGAGCATTCATTCATTCAGCACAGCTCTCAGGACAAATTTCCCAAATGTTTAATGACCTGTAATAATGGATACTATCCAAAGGCCATGAGTACTAAAGACATATTGAATAACTTTGTATTTCTGTCATGTATTTCTGGATTCACAAAAAATAAATCAGCTTTTCTTGGACTACAAGGATATTATCTACCAAAAGACTTCCATTCCAAATGCAACCAAATAGTATTTAGCCACTATAAACCCAAAATGTTCTGCAAGGCTTAGTGGCTCTTGTCTTTAGTCAGAGCACTTGGAAGGCAAAAATAAGCAGATCTCTGTAAAGTCAAGGCCAGTCTGGTCTATATAGCAAGTTCCAACCAACTAAGGATACATAATGAGACTCTGTCTCAAAAAACAAACAAACAAACAAAATTTGTATATATCAACAATAAAAAGAGACTTAAGTCTAAGACTATGATCCATTTTATGAATGTGAAATCAATTTGGTGAGTTACAACTCTTTTATAAAATGAATAGGATAGCTATCAAAGGTCACTATGTTTTATGAGAGAATGGATCGTTTTGTGAATTCTTTGTGTCTATGCCTGTGCACATTCAGTCCTCACATGGAATACTTATGGGGAACTGTATTAGAAAACCATTGTGAGCCCTTGGTTTACATAACCTTGTTGTGGACATTGCTGAGAAATGTCAGGAAATTACAGCTTAACTATGAAGATAAAAGAAATGTCATGAAATTTGAATATTTGTACAAAAATTCTCTCAAAATCAAGCACTTGCTTCTTCCAAACCTTGAAATAACATCTAATGTGGTTCCTGACAATAAGGATCTGAGATCTCTCCCTCAGTATGTTTTGTTACAGAGAGCACGTGGTCCACACCATTCCACCATCACTGTTTGGCAGTCTCGCTAACTAGGCTCAGCAGGAGTTACAGGCGGAAAGTCTTATTTACTTGCAGTTGATTTTGTGTAAAGTAGAAGAAATTCTGAAGCTGTGATGCAAAATGCACCTTTCAACTCCTTAGTCCTTAAGAACCCTTAAAAAGTTAAGGGAACCAGCTCAGTGGTGGTGGTGCAGGCCTTTAATCCCAGCACTCAGGAAGCAGAGGTAGGTGTATATCTGTGAGTTCAAGGCCAGCCTGGTCTACAGAGTAAGTTCCAGAACAGCCATGACTGTTTAATATAGAGAGACCTTGTTTCGAAAAACCAAAAAGAGAATAAAAGTTATGAGAGTCGCCATAATCCTCAGGAAAAGCATGAGCTCA
The DNA here is from genome assembly GCF_949786415.1 of Peromyscus eremicus. Lineage (NCBI taxonomy): Eukaryota > Metazoa > Chordata > Mammalia > Rodentia > Cricetidae > Peromyscus > Peromyscus eremicus. The sequence continues at coordinate 5,422,626 of NC_081426.1, read as the reverse complement.
AGTGTTACTGTTCTATGTAGCCTAGTTACATGTGCTTCAATATCTTTCTGTGTGCAAACTGGAAGCCTGAAAACACCATTTCCATTTTTAGATTTTCATTTTATTTTAGATTTTGTGTTTCTGGGCAGGTATGTCCATGTGAATGTGAGTGCCTATGGAAATGAGAGGCCACAGATCCCCCTGGGGTTGGAGTTTCAGGCCACTGTAAGCCTCCTGACATGGGTTCTGGGAACCGAATTCAAGCTAGCTGCAGGAACAGCAAGCACATTTAACTGTTCGGTCATGTCTCTAGGCCCATTTTCACTTTTTTCACTTTCTGTAATTTTATAAAAATCCTAAAATCACAAAAGTCATATATGATGCTTCATTTATGCCATCAAGAAATGGTGAAACATTTGGCCTGTGAATCCGTAAACCACATTTTACAAATAAATCTTAAATCATTAATTATCAAGTATCAAGTACCAGCAATGAGTTTTACTTGACTCAAAACCCTCCCCTTTTGAGAGAGCTATAGTGTGAAGTTTATATTTTATTTCATTTCTATCACTCCATTCCTTAGGATCTTTATGATGTTTTAAAAATCCATAATATAATTCTATGAGAGCTAACATAATAGACTGTGGCAGCTGTTATGGTCTATTGTGTAAATAAGTAATTACAGAATTTACAGACTATCATGTAAATATGTAATTATGGACTTTTTAAAATGTGCATTATTTACTCGATAGTCTATCGTTTACATATGTAATTATGGACTTTAAAACATGTATTATTTACTCAGTCTGTAACAGTTCCTTGGGACAGAGTCGTTCTGGCCTATCGGGTAAACATGTAATTACAGAAATTTTTTAAATATGTATTATTTATCTGATAGTGTTGCTACAGATTATCACATCCATACGTAATCACAGATTTTTAAAAAATGGTTATCATTATTTTGTATAATGCTTTTGCAGTCAACTCTAGAGACTCCCAATTCATGGATTAGCTATCCAAAGCTAAGGAGAGATTCTACTGTACAGAATTTGCAAAGAGTCGTGGGTTTTGGTATGTCCTAAGCACATTTTAACTTTCCTCAGAAAGTTAAAGAATTGGCCCTAAAAAGAACAAATCATTTTTAGGCAAAAGTGTTTTTTGAATTCCCCATCTTCAGGATCTATATTACAATTTTCAAAATTAACTGCATTACCATATTTGTAGTAAAAAGCCAAAAACCTCTTAACATTTTTGATATCTCTAAGACAGAGTACCTTCTGTGCATCTCACCTCCTTTAATATCCATCCTGAACATCATCTTTCTACGAAGCAGTGTGCTGGTAAATGAGTTGGGATTGGCTGGAAGGGGACAGGATCTAAATCACCCACCAATCACTGTGGTGTAAACACTCATGGCTGATTAAAGCCAAGTGGGGTTACTTAACTCACAGTGCCACAATACAGGTAAAATATCAAAGAGAGTATGACCCATTACAGCATGACTCTGCCTCTTATACTGATTTGTGAGAGCTGAGCACCACCTGACATGCACCTTGAAACGGTCAGAAACCAAGTCTTACTGAAAAGGGCAAATCACATATTTAAACCTTTAAGTCTTTCAATTAAGAGTTAATCAAAGATCCTAGCGTGACTTTTTGTCTGGTTCTGACAGTTCTTGAACTTCCTCAAGTTCTACTTTCTGTAAATATCACTCTGTGAGTGGGGTTTGCCACATTGGTCAGAAACTAACCCAGAAATGTAGTGCTATTTGCTCCACCCATGACCTTAGGCTATGTGGCCCAAAGGAGGTGTTGCTTCCTGCTGTTGTATGTGACCACTTATAAGGAGAGAGATGGCTCAGCAGTTAAGAGTACTGACTGATGTTCCACAAGACCATGGTTCGATTCCCAGCACCTACATGAATGCACCTAGCTGGTCTGCCATTTGACCCTCCCTCCTCTCCTTATAAGAAGTCACCTACAATGGAGGAAAGCACTGCCTCCTTCTGGCCTTATAGCCCAAGGCCATGGGTGGAGCAAATACCACTACATTGAACACCTAAGGTACACTATCAAAAACAGTCTGCAGAATGTTGTAGAGGAAGACTCACATGAATGGCTGGGTTGGGAACTTGAACAATTTATCAAATAGTGCTATGTTTTTGTGACAATAAATAAACGGGATTAAAAGTTAAGTATATGATTCAAGAAGCCAACCACAGGCCCACAATTATGCATAAGCAGATTTGATCACCATTTTTATTGTGTATATTTTGTCATTTTAACTAATAATAAGTTGTAAACTCATATTGGCAAGTCTAGAAACTACATAGTACTCTACGACAAATACAAAAAAAAGGTGAACTTCAGAGGATATGATCAAAACTAAGAATATATAAAAGTTTCATATTTTGAAGTTAAAAAACAAAGAAAAGAAAAACGTTAAGCATTGTTCTGAAAAGACACTTTTTGTGTTATTTGTTTAGCAAAGATTTTAAGCCTGTGATTGAATAACCCATAAAGATTGTGTTTATTACAAAAGCTCCTAATTTAAAATTTATAGAATAACACACAAAATACAAATGATCAGTGTGCATATATATGATTAACTCTCCTCTATGACATGCTAAACATATAGATCACCACAGTAAAAAGGTATCAGTTGAGATGGGTTGTTACTCAAAGGTAAATCATTTACTCTAGGATACAGGAGGCCATGTGAGACCGTAGGTGCAATCTCCCATATCAAGACCAAACAAAACAACAGAATTAACACTTGGGAAATTCCTGTCCAAAGGCAGAAGATATTATATACATTTGTAGATGAATTTCTAAAATGGTCTTATTAAATAAAAAACATGGAGCCAAATATAGATGTGAAAGCCTTAAATCAGGGAAATAGGGAAAGTCACCAGCCAACCTTACCCCACCAACTCTGCAGCCTCCAAAATTCAAGTTATTTCCTGTCTACCCATGCCTTTATTGTCTTGCTTTTCTGCCCTTTCATTGGCTCTTAGCCCACCTACCTCACTTCCTCTTCCTACACAGCTCTGTCACTGTCTTTCTATCTATACAGAACTCTAGGTCTCTATGGCTGGTACTGGGATTAAAGGCATGTGTCACCACACTTGGCTCTGTTCCCCAGTGGGGCCTTGAATATGAAACCTTAGATTCATAAATATAGGATAGATAGAATATGTTCTTTAATTGTGCCAAATACAAATAGACTAGATATTGTAACTGTAATTCTTGCTTGATAACTGTTCTATTATATGTAATTTTACTATGTTAAAGTTAAAACCTTCCTTTTTGTTTAGACAGAAAAGGAAAAATGCTGTGGGATAATGCTTTTGTACACTGGTTTAATAAAACACTGATTGGCCAGTAGCCAGACAGGAAGTATAAACAGGGCGAGCAGACAAAAGGAATGCTGGGAAGAGGAAGAGCAGAGTCAGGAGTCACCAGTCAGATGCAGAGGAAGCAAGATGTCAAGGCAGAACTAAGAAAAGGTACTAAGCCACGTGGCTAAACATAGATAAGAATTATGGGTTAATTTAAGTGTAAGAACTAGTCAGTAATAAACCTGAGCTAATGGCCATGCAGTTATAATTAATATAAGCCTCTGAATGATTATTTTATAAGTGGGCTGTGGGACTGCAGGGGCTTGGCAGACCACAGAAATCTTCCGACTACATACATTTGTCTAAAGACGCTACCACGGTTTCTGCTTCATTCCATTACTGAACATCCTCGAAAGAAGGCAGGCCCTGTATAATTCTGGACTTTAGATTTAATTATGTTAAGTCTTTATTAAGACTTGACACCAGAGGTTGCATACCTTCAGGGAGAGATTGTGTTCCTCAATGTTTAAACCCCCACATAGAGCAACACAAAATATACATTACATTAGGGTATCACATGGCCGACTCCAGACTAGTCCATGCCAGAAAGAGGGCAGGTGCCGCCTGCCAGAAGCTGCAATTTAATATCCTGCTATAAAAGCAATAGGAGCCTCCTGTTCATCTGAAACCTAGAACCTATAATAAAAACAGTGAACAATTCAAAACTGGCACATTACCACCACTGCTGTTTTATGTGCTAGGATTCTGTTTTGTTTTGTATTTTCGGGTTTTTTTGTTTGTTTGTTTTTCTACCATGCCAGAATCACAAACTACGTGCAGATCTGAAATAACTCAGCTCTTCTTGGGTATAGGGTGGAATTGTGGGTAGCAGAGGATTTACTGTATAGGGCATTCAGTTTTCTTTGTTTTGAGGAACGGTTGTAATACATGTCCCAATTGTTATTTTGGGAACTCACCTCTTCTGAGTTTATTAAATGGCTTAAGTACATGATTTTAGATAAAGTAAGACATTAACAGTTAGCAGCCTGACAGGAAGAAAAGAGAAAGGAAAGCCAGAACATATAAACACTCATTTCATCCAGGTGCATCTCACTTTAAACAATAAATTCATCCCTGGAGTGAAGTGAAAATGAAATACCTATAAATTTAATGTATTTTAAATTAAGCAAGGATATGGTTACTTAAAGGAAGTTCATTCTTCAGTAATATGGATCAACCAATTTGCAATTTATCCATTTATGAAATGTGAATTTCAGATGTCAAAATTTAAAGCAATGTATATATGTTTCCAGGTATGTATATTCTTACAAGTAAATGTATTAATAAGTATTCTAATAATCAAGTAGTTAAGATCAAAATACATTAAAGACATTTGGGTTTATCTTGCTCCTCATGGGTTTTTTTTTTGTTTTTTTGTTTTTGTTTTTAATTTTCTGAGCTTAAGGGAACATATGAAGCATTCACTTGAATATGGATGCATTCGAAAATGAAAAACAAAGTTTCTCTGACTGTAGCCAGTTATCTGTGCAGAAAACCTCCATGTCCACTTGACTGCAACAATTAATATGGAGCTATTTTCAAGGCAGGATTATGGGTCCTGCAGCCTCTAGGGACGGAATGTTTTGCCCATGCGTTAAATCCGCATTCCCTCTGAACCTAACGGAAAGATTGCAATGTGCTCTGTCAATGGTTCCTCGAGCATGGAGTTGTCTCTTTCTTTTCCCCTGGCACCTGTGCTGAGGTGTATGCTGCATTTTACAGACGGAAATATAAGGAAGTGTGTGCTTTTTACTTTGCCTAGGACTTCTGAAGATAGGGAGACTTAATATTATGTATGGAGATGCAGGCAGCCCAGAGCTGAGAGTACTGGCTGGATGCACAGTCAGAGTATTTGTAAAACTGTTCTGTGTTTGGGGAAAATCTCTAATGCTATAAAGTACCAAGAAGAAAGACTTGACTTTTTCTATAGCATTTTAAATTTGGCAGTAGCTATTTTTAACACAGGCTTTTTGGTTTGCTCTTTTTTAAAAAAGTTACTTATTATTCTAACTAATTTGAATTCACATGTATGACATGCTCCAGACAGAATAAGGACCTACTCTGCACAGAATAATTGGGGGCTGCAACAGGACGGAGGGTGTGCCCACCTGCTTTTGATAAAAGGCAGACTATTGGATGATGGCAAATAAATGCTTAATAACGGTAAGTAACAAAAACTTCTGAGTGGGATGGAGGCTGGCAGGAACCATCAGGTCACCCATGCATAGGAACATTCCAGCCTGCACACAATCCACTTCAGGTGCTCTCAGCAGCTCCCCACACACCAGAGGCATCAAGAAACAAGATGTCCTTAGCAAGGCAGCGAGCATGCTTGAAGTAGTCCTTCCCACACCGTTGCTCAGGCCACAAGTCAGACAGGACCCAGGTCCAAGGAAACACCTTGGAGAGGCTGATCCTAGCAAGCATGAGCAACTCAGTGACTTTAATTTCTGAATCTCACATGTCTTGGTCCAGTAGGCCAGAGATAGCTTGCACTTGTGTTTGGTTTTAGCACCATAGAATTGTTCGGGTGGAAGAGATCTTAGAATTCAGTCAAATTTCTTCACTTTCAAATTCAGAGGGTTAGAGCCCAGAAAATTAACAGGATTTTGCAGACAGCTGACTAAAAGTCTAGTCATGGGCAAGTCCTCATTCCAAAGAGGAGACAGCATCCATGCAGCTGTGTGAGGTGAGGCATGGCACCTTGCATGTTCTATAAGCTCCCTAAAGAGTCTCATTCATCAGCTCCATCCAGAACAAGACAAGTAAGGTTTAGAGCAGCTGACTACCCATTCATGAAATGTCAATTTACCAAATAATGAATGTGAAATACATTGAATTTGCTAAATTTACCAAGAATTTATTTTTAAAATATCCAAAACCTTTATAGAATCTAATGTCCAGAATAATTACATTTTGAAGATTAATTAAGTAGTTAATTTTTGAGACTGGGTCTCATATGTCCAAGACGACCTCAGATGTACTGAGGAGTCCACGATAAACTTAACTTCTAATCCTTCTGCCTCTGTTTCTCAGGCACTGAGATTACAGGCATGTGCTACCATGTTCATTTGTATGACTCTGGGGATTGAACCCAGGGCTTTGTGCACACTAGGCAAGCACAACTGAACTATAGCCCCAGCTCTCGGAGGTTACCTGTGCTTTCACCTGACCGATTTTCCCTTTGTCTTTACAGCAAGAACTCTCAGGAACTTCAGCTCACTTTGATTGTAATTAATGAATCACAAGTTGGCATTCCTAAGAGCAAAACCTGTTATAAAATCCTTCCTGGCACTCCAACTTCTCTACAACCACTAGTAACTGTACTACCTTTTGACTTCATGAACTAGTGACAAGTCGAACAAAGCCAGAGAGAGAAGCCACAAACTTTCTTCATCTTTAAGTTCCTATGGATTCCGTTGCATGGGGCAGTTCAAGGCCCCTTAACAGCACACTGAGACTTCAGTTTAAGTTTCTACTGTCACCGTCAGCTTTTGTTTTACTTTGCAGCATGCTGTCAGTCCACATTCTTTAGCTCTCATCTTGTATGTGTCTCATTTCATCTGGTTCCAACGTGCTAAGAATGTGCTTTTGAAAATCCATTTGTTTCATCCAGTTAGCAAATCTAGGAATCAAAAATGCACAAAAGGCAACAGGCAAGAGGAAAACTGACTTAGATTGCAGGAATTCACCTCCTTTTTATGACTTAAGAATTCTTCGATTTGTAAGATAAGCCTAACACTGCAGATCATAGTACATAACTTAAAATTCCACAAAGCCAGATAACTCTGAAAAACATAGAGGACAGTGAACTGAGACAGAGCCCAACCAGTAGCTAAAGGGCCACAGGCAAAGTGAAGAAGAGGAAGGGCAAACATTTGGAAGTGTCCCCAAAGTGCCTACTATTATACAAGATTTGCAGGGGAAACATGAAAGATATGATAAGCAGTGATTTGGCAAGTTGGCCAGTCCTGAATCAGTCAATAAAGGAATCAGACTTTGTGAACTGACTTTTGAGAAGCAATTTGTGAAAAGACAGAAGTACAAGGAACTGGACTTCACGGCTGCTTCTCGTGCAGTGGTCTGCTTGGACTAATAACTGGTGAAACATGGACACTGTCTACTGATGGCAAGACAAACAGCTTATACTCCATAGATTCCCCCAGTAAGACACTTCAGTATTACAAATAAAACACAGTGGAATGGGTCCAGTGGGATGGCTCAGTGGGTAAAAGCATTTGCTTACCAAGTCTAATGACCTGAGTTGGTCCCAAGGATCCACATGGTAGAAGGAGAAACCCATCTCCACAAGCTACCCTCTGATCTCCACGAGTTCATCACAGCACACACACACACACACACACACACACACACACTAACACTACTACTACCACCACCCACCACATGAATAAATAAGTAAATAAATAATCACAATGTAGTTTTTCTTTAAATATAGAACAGCAGGATGATTTTTCAAAGCCCTCAAAACTATACTCCAAAATTTTTAGGCCATTGAAGGAGTTCCCTTCCAGTGGGTTAAGATACATATTCTAAATGAAATCTCACAGCAGAGTTCAACGCAAATCCTGAACTGCAATGTCCCAGTGGAAGAATGAAATACAGTGGTTTTGACTGCTGGGCAAGAAGGCACTTTTCCTTGATACCAAGAACCCTAATTTGAGCAAGATTCAAACATTTATATTCATATCATGTGGATGTGTCTGGCCACAGTTAATTTGAAGATGTCACTTGATTCCCTGTGCAGAATATCTAAAGCACTAAGGCAGATTCCGGGGGCCTTTCGTCCTGAAACACAAACACTCTCACAACGCTCTCATTAACTGCAGCCTTCACATCTGCACCAAACTGAAAACAGAACCCAAAGCTCTGTGCCACCAAGTATATGTCATATAGCACAGATTAGAGGGGGTGTGTTTGACAATGGCATTTTATTCAGGCTTTAGAGGAAAAGTGCGGTACACATCCCATGCCTACACATTCGTGCCACAAAAACAACTGCAAGGCTGTTTAAGAGTAATATGAAAACTTTAAAAACTCAAATACTAGATAAAGGAAACTCTTTAGTTGTTGTTTGACTTTACATCAATTTTATACAATCATTAAAAACCAAAACCACTTCTAGGTTATCTGGAGTTACATATTGAATTGGGAATATGTTTCTAGGGTAGGAGTAAAAGGTAATTACTTGAAAATAACTTTGTTTAAATTGCCTGCCCACAGAAATCTAATGTGAGTCACACACATAATCACTGGTTTTCCAGTTAGCTACATTCAAAAAGTAAAGGGTAAATCTAATTTTAATATGTATTACATTTAACTCCCAATGTAGTCAAAGTATTATTTCACTATGTAATTAATGTAAAAATTGAAGTTTTGGTATGTCTTCGAAACCTGGTGTCATGTTCACTAAGCACAACTCAGTTGACTAGCAACACTTCAAGAGCTCAGGAGTCACATGTGGCTAGTGGTTATTATCTTGGTCCAACCACCTCCTTTCACAGAGAATGTTCCTTTGAAGGCTACAAAACTGTTTGGCTCTCTCTGGACTGGACTATGGTTCTGTTTCTTTCTTGTTGGTTCTCAGCATTTTACTGTCACTGAATGTGTGAAGAGATGGACCAAATGAACACAATAACAGGACTACCACATTCTAGCCTGTAATGCATATGGAGTTTACCAATAATTAATGCTTCAACGTTGTGTCTGAACTTTTTTCTTGTTTGAAGAATTATTTACACTACATCTGAAGCCTGGGGGATAAGAAGCTCATCATGCCTCTTCTCTGTCCACTACAAGGCCATCTTTCTACTGGATTGTCAGAGCACCCACACTTAAGTGTAGTTTTCCTTCCATTTTGATCCACAGAGTGAGGTGTCCATGCTCTACGCCTTTGCTAAAGCTGGTCTTTCTTGACCATATCCCTCTGACTCGACCATACTGTGACTCCTCTTTACCATCTGAGGTCTCCTTTGCTTTCTTGGATTTAACATCCCAATGCCATTCCAAAGTCTGGACACAGTATTCTTCCTCCACCTTCTCACCACAAACACCATGTACTCTTATGCCACAATGTTCTTTCTCATTGTGACTTTTACCCCCATAGTATTGTCACATCTCTTTACTGTCCATTTTCCTTAACCAGACAGGAAGATCCTAGAAAGTGTCGCGGTTACTTTTTCAGTCACAGCATACAGTATCAAATAAGTGCTCAATTGAGGTTCACAAAGTTGCAATGCTGAACATATACAGAAAGTATAAGCAAGTCCATACACTTGAGTACTAAGATGATATGCCTAACACATCAAATCATAGCCAAAATGCATTCAAAAATGTAACAGTTACATATCTTGTCCCCAGCTACTATACTAAATTCTGGACACTCAGATAACGCTCTCAAACATGGCAGATTAGCATTTCTCAAAAGAATGTGACTGCCAGTCACCTGTGGAAGTTGTTTAAACAGACTCTGACTCAAGAGGTCAGGAATATAGCCTGACGTTCCGCATTTTTAATAAGCTTCAAGTGGCACTACTGGCCCAAGGACCACACTTTAAATAGGAAGGACTATGGTCGAGCAGTCAGGAGACCTGAAATTCAGTTGTAACTCATGTTGTATGGATGGGAGCCATTTCTCTTAATACTGTCAGATCTGCTTGCTCAGCTCTTAAATTGCCTGCAGAGGAGAGCAAATGGTTTCTGTATGATCTATAAGCTCTACAATCCACCATGTCCATGTCCATGTCAGCCTACAGAGGGTAGCAGGGAGCATAGCAGTGCCTGCTCACTGGATTCAATTATTCTGAAATGTCTGCAGGTGAGGTCCAGGCATCCTTCTAAACTTCCAGGGCTGAGGACTCTACAGTACTAGCAGCATATGACGACGATTAACTCGGCTGACTGGTATCAGTGAAGTTGCGAGTAAGCAAATGATGCTGCCACCAGATAAATCTGTTCTTATTCTGATAGCAGTGTGAAAAGCCTGTTGGCACGAACAGATAGATCAAAACTACTGGGACGTACTACTTCCAACACACACGCACGCACGCGCGCGCACACACACACACACACACACACACACACACACACACACACACACACCATATCCCAGGCCCTGGAGTGCATACCTATGCAGAGGAGAACAGGCATGCCAGTACCATAACAGCTTATTGGCTATTGCTTCTCAAGCTTCTCCAGGTCACCTTTACCATTTTGACTCCTGGGATCAAAATGTTTCAGATGGAGAAGATTAAAGCCAGCCTTCATGAAGTCATTGCATATTTCTCAATTCCAAATGGAGTTCTAACCTAGGTTATTTGAGAATTAAATTTGGAAATTTAACACATTTAAATGAAAAAGTCCAAATACTTTTAAATTGTACTTCATTGGTTTTGAAAAGGCAAAGGTCTTCTGTTCTCACCACCTCTCTCTGAATATGCTAAGAACTAGGGAAACATCCCAACTTCCAGACTACAGTGCTGAGGTGCTTTGGTTTTAAACATGTTGGTTTTCTCCCTTTATCCCCTTGATTGAAGGGATGAAAAGGCGAGTTCTTTGCTTTCATTATTCTAAAACTCAAGGGCCTTGGAGTAGAGAGTGACACTAAAATACAAATTCATTTTCCCTTACCGTTTTCATTTTGTTCATATTTTTCCAAAACAGGTTATTTGTGTTTTACAAATACAGCCACACAAAACTGGAAAACCCACTATAAGAAAAACATTTAAGGATTTGTGTCGGGGGAGACATTCTGCTCCCTTCAAAGATGTTGAAGCCAATCTGAGAAGATTTAGCTAACATTCTATGAAATGATAGCTAACATTATGAACAAAAAGTAATACAAGCTAAAATGGTTTTGAAGAGTTCAGAGGCAAGAGATGCCTCACTTCCAGCTGGGATGGGCAAATGGAAACCTAAATAAAGACAGGAAAGGTTTCACCCACACCTTCAAGGATGGCAGAGATTAGATCATTAACCCAGAAAAGGAGACTCTATGATCAAGAGCATGAACACAGAAAAGTATGAGATGAGTTCTAAAATAGTCACAAGATGAGTAATGAGGAGTGAGATGGGCGAGCCTGACACGGTCCAGGTGAAGAGTTCCGAGCATCCAGACTCAGATCCAACAGGCAAAGGATGAGCAACAAAGCAGAGGCAGCAGTCAGATACGGTCTGCAGGGGTGGGGTAAAGTTGACGCACAGGGACTGCAGAAGCTAGGAGGTGACACAAAAATCAGGTCAGTTGGGTCAGAGTAGAAGTCCCTGAGGGCTCATCAGAGCACTTTCTTTTAAGTTTCCCTACAGTTAATGGGAAATCAATGAAGACATTTGTTTGCTTATCTGTTTTGAATGGCACTTAAAGCTGTGTTCTAGAAAACACATTTTGAGGCCAATTATAGCACAAATGAGAGTGGGAGAGAGAGCTGTAGACTGGGGCAAGACAGGCAGGCACCTAGCACTGGAGAGAGGAAAGCCCCAAAGAAACGCTGGACCGGTAAGTGGAAGTGGAACATGGTGAAGAACTGAATCTAGATGACAAAGTCAATCCACCTGCCCCCCAAACCCTAACATGAACTTGTCCTCACCGCTGCATGTGAAAGCTACTTACTGTGATCACCTGTGATCATTGCCTAAGGTCTTCAGCCTGCCTGGGGGAACATGGCTGGCCTGAGTGCAGGGCCAGCGAAAACTGCCAGAGACGTGAAGCAGTGTGAATCAGCAAGGATATGGAGAACAAATGCCACACTCCTCACCCTTCTGTTAGACTCTCAGTCCCACACGCTCCCTCAGAATCCCCCAACAAGATGAAGCTTCATTGTCCCAATTGCTAATACAGCTTTTCATGGCTCTATTCCCTATTGTATTTCCACACTTGTCAGTAATCTAATTATTACTCACAAAGAAACTTGCAGCCCTGGAATTTTTGTTTCATTCTATGCTTCTGTAGATACCCAAACTGGAATCATTAGGAGATAAACAATTAAGATTGGATAGAATAATGATCCCCAACAGGTGTCCACATCCTCACAACCCATCCACAGGAAATCTAATACACCATATTTAAAATAAGCTAATGGAATTTTGTAAATGTAACTAAAGTTAATGACTATGAAACTGGGATAATCCTCACCTAGCCAAGTGTGCTCAATCAAATAGTGTAAACATTTATGTGCAGTGAGCCTTTCCCAGATATATAAGGAGACAGGACATGGAGAAGTGGTCCAGAAAGATGCAACATTGCTGCATTGCTGGCTCTGAAGATGGAGGAAGGGGTAGCATTCACCAAGGAGTGCGAATGATCTTTAGAAAGCTAACTCCCTAGAACCCTCAGATCCAAATGCAGCCCCAATGATAACTTGGCTTAAATAAAGTGAAAAGGAGTTAAAGTCCTAATCTACAAAACTGTAATAAATGTGCTTTGTCTTACGCCACAACATTTACAGTTTGTTTTCTATAAAATAATAAAAATGTATCTACTACTCAAATTATGTGCAACTATATGTAATCGTAAACAGCTAAATAAAAATCAATTTTTTGAACTCAGATCTCTGGATTCAAAGTCCAGAGTGTTAACCATTATACCATGGGACCTGATAGAAGTATAAATAAAAAGAAAAAAAGATTAATTTTTTTCAGATGTTCATCTAAATTATCAAGACATGAGTTCCATGTACTCTTGACTGTGTGATGTTCTTAAGTCCAAGGTGGGTCTTTTATATATGTTACATTCTTAAACAAACTATGAAATGGTAAAGAAGCTTAATGTTTGCTGCTTCTGTTTTGTTAGCCAGGGAGTTACTATAATTTAATCAATTGTGTTAAATTTTACATAATGCCCTAAAGAAGTCATTAAAGAAATGTGTTGGTGTAAAGAAGGCTGAAGCAAACGATAATAGAACATCACTGTCCAAACTCCGACCGCTTTCTTGTGCTCAGTTTTAACACATCTGTATGTAGAGGCTTTCATGGGGAAAGGGTGGCTCCAGGACAAACGGGTTGTAGTTTCTTCAATTTCAAAACTTCACCAAATCTTGACAACACAGAAAGGGTTTCATATGATAATTTTGACATGTTAATTCTATATATGCTAAAGTAACTTTTGATGCCTTGTTAGAAATATGAAATCCTGGGTTCATGGTTCCATTTGGGCATAAAGTTGTTTCCCAGTTGTATGCAACTGGAGTGTTGTATTATAGATGCTTGTACAGGGTAAGTCTACAGCTTCCTTGGGTTGCTACATGATCAGCTGCTGCAATTTTCTTTCCTGTCCACCTAACCTTTGCAGCCATGCTGGTTTTGCCTTTCTCCATGAATCACACACAACAGAGACATTATTCCCCTGAGGGAGCTAGATTTTCCACAGGGTTGAGTCTATTGCCTCTAGTAAGCTACAGGATTCAGGAGAAGAAGAAAGCCCGTATACCCATACTTCTGTGTCAACTCCTGAATACCATTGTCCTGATTCACCTTCTTCCTGGTTCTGAGCTTGTGTCCTGGTGGTAACTGACTGGAGCTGCATCTCTGAGGAGCTGCTGGGAGCCTGTGGTGATGCCAGCTGCTGCTCCCCCTGACCCTGTCTTGTCCTCTGGCCACAATGTTCACACTGCTGCTTCTACTGAGCTAGGCAGGATTGAAGACTGGGAAGATCATTGCTTTTGTAGCTCCATACTATTTTTCACAGCCTTCCTTCAAGCATGTAGCTTACCACAAAGCCAATAATTAGTTAAAAAATAATTCTTTTTTTAATTAAGCTAAATTCATATTTTTAAATCCATCTGCAGATTGCCATCTGATAAGGCCAAATGTCTTGCTTTTGTTTCTCTTTTTCTCACAAAATACATATACTTAATAAGCTCTTGCCAACAAAGTTTCAATAATTCCTTTACATTTACACACCACAAGTTTGAAACTTTCTTACAGAGAACTGATTCAGTTCAGTCATTGGCAGAACACAACACAAAACATCGCTCTTGTCTCTGGTGAGCTGTGAGCAAATGTTTCAGAGAAGAGTCTGTTTAGAGTATACCCTCTACCTTTGAAGAGATGATACCAGATTTGCAGAGAAGAACAAATCCCCAAATATCAAGATAATTTGTAGAATGGCTGTATTGCTGTACACACACATTTTGGCAGGGCTTAAGAAAATGAAATAAAGGTGAAAGCAAGTACTAAGGATTGAATTTCAAGCCAGCATGAGCTCCAACACTTCATAACCAAAAATAATCTGTTTACCTAGAGCTTGGTGAGCTGGGCAGACCTCAGCCGTGGGGTCATGTGTCCCTGAATGCCTAAAGACGATGACGCAAGAGGATTACCTATTGGTACAGGCTTTTAATACTTAAAAATATGGCTGCTTTTGAAGGCAGGTGCTTGCACAGATTTTATTTGCTATGGAGTTTTTAACGTACCTAATGCTATTTTTATTCTGTTTTAACTAAGACTGTGTTTTCTCTGAAGCTTGGCCCTGTGACTGGGTTTTTTTTTTTTTTTTTTTTTTTTTTGTTCCAGCTATAGTACCTTTGGTAGCATCATCCTGAAGCATTCTGGTTTAAAATGATCTGCCCTAAGGTTCTGACCATCCTATTCCTCCTTGCTTTCCTACAGTCTTACCTGCAGCTTAGCCCTTCAGTCAGGTCGTTGATCATCTCTGACAAATAAGCAGCCTTCCATGGTCTGGGGCATCATTCCTTGGCTTTTTGGTCATTCTTTTAAGTCTTGGTTTTAAACATATAAAAATATCTTAATTCTCTTCAAGTTAAAGAAGCTTGAAAAAACGTACCCACTCATTTATGTGATGGGTTAAGAGGTGCATGCATGGTTTCAGAAGGAACTCAGTTTTCTAGGCCCCAAAGGAGGGCTGTGGATTGGCTGTGAGTCTCAAGGTAAGTAATGAGCCAGTGTCTGGAAGGAGTTCATTATGGAAGCATCGTGATTCTTGGGTTTGAGTGTATTTTCGTTTGCTATTTTGGTTTTCTTCAACACCTTACCAGGCAACCAGTTCAATTCAGTTCAATGAAGTTTCATCCGAATCAGTGTACACACCTCTTAATTAATTGCATGACTGAGTGAATAAATTTTAAGTTTCTCTAGCCATTTCTCCAGAATTATTAACATATTAATTGCCAACTGGCAAGATTAAAGAATGATTACTGATGATTCCCAAATCACCAGGATGACAACAATCTTGGAATGTTCAACAAACTTCAAGAAAGCCAAGAAAAGATGACATAGTCTGAGGATTTAATAATGCAGTCTAAAGACTGACTTCTAAGATATGCTGACCACAAAAATGTTCCTCACTAGGACCCAAGATTCACATGTCCTAGTAGGCAAAGCCTAGGCTTTGACTATTCCTATCTAGAAGTTACACAAGCTATCAGTGGAGGTCTGGATGTCATGATTTAGTGTGGCTATCACTGAAATGCACACAGAAGGGCACCAGGGTAGAGGTGCTAGTGACTAGCAGGAATCCCTTAACATGTGTGTGTCATTTGTATATTATCTTCTTATGATGCTGTCTCTTAATGTGTACCCTTGTGTATGTTGTAAATTCCTCAGCCAGACACTTTTGCAACTTCAACTCATAAATGTATTGAATTTTTTTATAGAAGAGTCTAACTAACCTTTCAGTTTAAAAAAAAAGTAAAACCATAATGAATATTGATTAACCTTGGGAGCCAAAAAGTAAACATAAAAACAATTCCTAAGTCTAAGATCCAGTTTAACAATGTGCTAATAGCCCATAATGAAGACAGCAGCCATAAGTTAATCAACCCATTAAGTTGAGATCAGAAGTGTCAACTCAAGTAGTCTACTAATTTACTGACCCTTAATGGGTCAGCAAGATCTATAACCCCAAGGCTGATCTTTTTGCCTCTACTAACGTCACTTTAGAAGCCAATGCACTTCCTCCCAGAATAATGATCTCTGACCCAGTACGGGCAGGAAGTCAACATAAAATCCATTTATGAGAATGAGTTCAGGGTTACTGAGTAATGGAATCTCACTGGCGTGTGAAGTGTCTGGTAGAAGCTCCTTAGGAAGCACCAGATTGTTTTCCTGATGTCCACATAACTGTGAAAAATAAACATGTACAATCTTCACCAAACTACTATCTCCAGCAAGTCCTAGGGTGGGTTAACTAAGGTGTGTTGCCTGGTCCGTTCCTGTCCCTTTTAGAGTAAGTAAATCTTATTTTTGGAAAGGACCATGGGCCAAAACAGAACTGAGGAGCAGAGTGGTAAGGTAAAGGACTGTGTCTGTCAACAGATCACTGTGAAGCAAATAATCTTGCTTTACTAAAAGGGGAGAGAGTTGCTGAGAACTTTTGAGGTGTGTTGCTTTGCTCAGTGTTTATCTGGGTTTAAGTGAGTATCAATTGCCAATTTTTGTCTCTTTCAAGAGAAAAAAAATGGTCTATGTCTTATTACAGATGGGCCATCAAGAGGTATAATAAAAATTGTGATTAAAGACATCATAGTCTGGGAGTGTAGCTCAGTGATAGAGGACTTGTCTAGCAGGCACAAGGCCCTGGGTTCAATCCCCAGCAAAAACAAACGATTAATTCCATTGGCTCACATTTGTAAAAAGCCATATTTCCACTGCTATGATAATACAAGACTATTTTAATGTCATCAGCATTTTCTTTCTAGATGATAAAACAATTCACTGCACCACAACCCGCAGCGCCTGTTGGTAACCTGTCAGCACAGTGATGTCAGAGACTCAAAAGACGTATGTAAGAAAACAGTTGCCCAGCAGACATTCTCTGCTGTGACAAAGACAGGTACGACGTTAACTAAGGTCCTGAAAAGGCCAAAGACGAGAAAGGCAAACAACTGGACCACTAAACATTAAGGGAGAGGGGAGTTCCTCTGGGCAGGGAAATTGAGATCCCCTTGAAGGACGGAAGGATTGCCTTTTATCTCTAAAGAGGAGCTTTGTCGGTTACATGCTCATGATGCTTGGCGGATTCCTTAAAGAAAACCCTCTTCTCTGGGAACACGGAGAGCCCCTCTGTTGTGGGCAACACTGCCCTGTGTTTTCCCCTACGTGTCGCCTTTGTTTTCCCGTCTTCTAAAAGGGCTGTACCAATCTCATCACAAAGACCCCATCCTAAGAGCCTGGGCAGGAGCCAGAGTTCTGTCCGGTGGGGAAAAGGGAGCCCAAGGGCCACAAAGGCGAGGGCGCAGTCACGCCTCGGTTGGCCAGCGGGAGGTGACTACTGGCACCCACTCCCGCCCGCGGCGGTCTGGGGGACGCAAGGGAGCAAGGAGAGACGAAGGGCCGGAGCGGAGGCGGGAGGCGGGGACGCGGGAGCAGGGAGGCCGCAGCGGGGTCCGCGGGCCGGGTGCACGCACCCCGCCCGCACGGCGGCGCTCGGCCGGGCCGGGGGGCGCAGCTCGGGGCCGGGCCGGGGTCGCGGGGAGGGCGCGCGGCCGGCCGGCACCTGCCGAGGCGGAGGCCCCGGGGCCCCCCGCGGTCACAGGGCCCGGCGGCGGCGGCGGCGCCAGCTGCGCTGGGCGGAGGCGGGGGCGGCGCGGGGGCGCGGGCGGCGGGAGCGAGCGCGGAGGCCGCGTGGCGCCGCGTCACTTACCGGCCAGGGCGCGGGGCGGTCGCCGAGTCCTCGGGGCGCGCAGCCCGGTGTGCCTGCTCCGCCATGATTGCTTTGTTTCGCTAATTGAACCCGCGCTCGTCCCGCGCTCGCGCTCCCCGCTGCCCGGTCCCCGCGCTCGCGCCTATTTGTCTGTCCTCCCCATCGGTCGGTCGGTCGGTCGGTCCGGCTCGCCCGCGTCTCAGCCGCGGCTTGCTGCGGAAGGCGAGGCAGCCCGGGGCTGGGTGTCGGGAGTGCTGCGGTGGTGGGTTTTGTAAATACAGGTGAGGCGATCCCCAAATCTCAGGCTGAGGTGCACTTGCTAAAGGAGGAGGAGGGGGTACGTCTCGCCCTCCCCCACCCAGAGAGTAACCTCCTTGGAAAGTGCCAGAAGATGCCCCTCTGGTCATCCCTCCCTTCCCGCCAAATTCTCAGCCACTCAAGTTCTCTGGCGTATATGGACTCAGCAGAAACAATAGGTTCTAGTTTACTTCGAAAAGCTCAGGTATATGTGATGTCCGGCTGGGGAAGGGCTGCCGAGCAGCCACCACCACACCAAGGGGCACATGGTCACTCGGGTGGCCTACTGGAGCCACTTCAACTCCATCAGGAAAACAATCCAAACTAGCACTGAGACCTTGGAAAGTTCCGCAGGAGCTTGAGGGCTCTGCTCACCGTTTGTAAAAAGTACTAGAGCCTATGACATTATTGCCCAAGCGTAGACTGAGCTTAAAATTTTAAGGAAATATGTTAGTCCTGGAAGAAAGGCTTATGTATCTCTGGTTAAAAGTGCATTGGTACCAGTTTTGACTATGGTTAATACAGGCATGATTTGGTTTAGGCAGATTGATAATGAGATTCTGGGACTCTGAAACAAAAATATTTCTGGGGTTGTGGCCTCATTTATCCAAAAAGCTAGTCTCCCAATCTCTATTTCTACAATGTTGGGACCAAAATGTTTCGGTGTTTGAATTCCTAATAAAGGACAGTTGAAAGTGACCTGCATCTTGCAGTAATACCCTGCCTCGTGTCATCGTTGCATTTGTCTCATCACAAGAAGATGTTGTCCTACCTATGTTTCTTTTTGTGTGTAGAGGACTCTCAAACAGAGTAATGTCACCCTCATAAGTTTGGATCAGACGTTTACAGGTGACATGATGTATTGGTTATGGGGGTCAAAGGGCCACCTGATCCATCAAGACAAACGGATAATGAGCGTTCATACTGTTGGCCAATCACATTCGTTGTCCTAACCCTATGATCAATTCATAGGCAGTTAAGCATTTGGACTATAAAAGTAGACGAAATCCTATTGTCAAGAAGGACCCCAAGCGCAGGTGCCTTTAATACATTCTTTCAGGGGGGTTCATCAGAAAGTGGAATCGCTTTTTCCCCTCCTTGAGATCTTCGCCAAAGTTTTGCATGCCTCAACTTCTCCCTTAAATCTGACC
The DNA here is from genome assembly GCF_949786415.1 of Peromyscus eremicus. Classification (NCBI taxonomy): domain Eukaryota; kingdom Metazoa; phylum Chordata; class Mammalia; order Rodentia; family Cricetidae; genus Peromyscus; species Peromyscus eremicus. The sequence goes on along the minus strand of NC_081426.1, from coordinate 5,403,185 downwards.
TTAGGAAACAGCCCCATGCTCATTTACCCTCCCCCGGGAAGGTTCTTCTCTTGATGTCAGATATGAAATACTTGAACTTCAAAACTCTTGAGTATAGGGATAATATATTAAGTACATGGATGGATTTGTATTTCACAAAAGTTAATCTTAAGGCACCATAATATTTTTTAATTAGATGGAAATACTGTATTGATTTATCTAATGACTTTGATAGTGTGTGGAGAATTGATGGTCCATTTTGACAGGAACTTTACCTAATACAAGATCTTTTATTTTTATTTTTTTATTTTTTTGCATTGGCGCCATGTTTCCTGTCTAGTCTAAGGTTGATTTTCTGTGTCACTGACTCTGAACCAAGGTTTGTTTTGGAAGCTTTTAAAGGAAGACTAATCAGAGCTACTCTTAGCCCATTCTGAACTCTTGTCTCCTTCACCACAGAGTCACACGGTGTATCTACATATGTGCCATTCCATCCTTATTAGTGAATAGCAGTCTGTACCTAATTCCTAATAAAATGATAATTACACCACACACATTCACTGGACTGACACTGAAAACCTTCAGAAGCGTTGCATAGCCAGATTCTCCTTAGTGACTTAGACTGTCACATTGATGGTGCCCAGTTTATCACACACACCTCCCGTGTTTATACTATGTACAGTTCTCTCAGGAGGTCTGCTTGTGTGAATTGTTCAAGCCTTTAGGAAATGCAGTGTAAACAGACATGATAAAAACACCTACACATGGGGCTTTGTCCTTTTGGAACCCAGCTGCTATGTGTTAAGCAAGTCTAAACCATCCTGCTAAAGAGCGGGGTCATGAGGAGGAGAACCGATGCATTAAGCCCACCCCCCAAGAGCTGAATGATGCAGAGGCAGGAGTGTTCCCAGGCACCATGACATGATACAGAATAGGTTGTCCAGTGACACACGGATGTAACAACAAATCACTGCTCTTTCAGAACACCAAGTTTTAGACTAGTCTGTTGTGCAGTAATTACTGATACACCCTTTTCCCAGTTCAAGACTTAGGATGGGGCCACAACATGAAGGTAAAGGCAAAGAGACAGGAAAACTAACAGAGCTTCCTGGAACAAGAATCCCATCTACTCCACTGAGCTGACAGCTACGCTGGAAATTAGACACAAGTCATCACCTTAGAATTAAGAGCTGTGGGCTGGACTGGTGTGCTCACCTACAAGTGGGACATCTCTGTCACATCTGGACTGGTGTGCTCACCTAGAGGTGGGACATCTCCATCACATCCCATCCCCACAAGGCACTGAGGACCATCAAAAAGAAAGGGTGGAAAAATTGTAACAGCAGAGGTGGGGGAGGACTGGTACAAAACAGTGTGTTCTGGACATGACAGGACCACTGCACTGGTGGACTCCCAGTGTAGAGAAAAGAGGTGTGCACCAGTCCTCACCTTGACCTGAGGAACTGACAGGTAGTGACTGCTGGAAAGGGGGAGTCATTTTCTTTAAAGATGTGGCCCTGTGAAGAGCAAGGGGGCCACTTTGCTGTGATATTGATGACTGCAGACTGCACAGGTTAGAGGGAGGGACATGGAAGGCTTCTGTGACAACACCTGTCCCCTACTCCACCCCACCCCACCCCTACTCCACCCCACCCCACCCCTACTCCACCCCACCCTGCCCCCTACTCCACCCCACCCCACCCCTACTCCACCCCACCCCACCCCTACTCCACCCCACCCCACCCCTACTCCACCCCACCCCACCCCTACTCCACCCCACCCTGCCCCCTACTCCACCCCACCCCACCCCACCCCCACACAAATTTACAGCCTAGACAGGCAACCACCTAAGAGAACTCTTAAGAAATGTGATGCGGATGCTGAAGTGTAGATCCCCACAGTTGATGGCTTCTGGCAGGGGAAGGACTCCACTCTGTCTCAGGGGTAGGCGACTGAGACGTTGACTATGCTCCAGTGAGTATATAGATAACACAAATTGGACTTGGTTTTTTTCTTTATTTTTAAATTCTTATTTTTATTTTTACTTCCTTAGAGGGGGATGTCACAAGGATAGGGGTCAGCCATGGAAGGACTTGGTAGTGAATGATGTGAATTTCCCAGAGAATCAATTAAAATGTTAGGTTGGAAAAAAGAAGCTGAGGCCCTGGTGCGCTGGCCATGCCTCAGGTGATGGCCCCACACCCATGAGTATGTGGGCAGCACAAATTAGATTCCACGGGCTGTTAAAAACAATTTTGCTGTGTGATGTTTTTATTTATTTGAAAGTTTTTTTTAATAATCAAATTTATTTTTTAAAGAGAGGGGGTGGGGAATACAATCAAAATACATTGCATGTATGTATAAAATTTTCAAAGAATTAACCATTTTTTCTCAAAAGAGAATCTTGGGATAAGGAAGTAGTCGAGCCAGTAAACTGCGACACAAACACAAGGACCTGAGTTCAGTTCTCATCCTCGGAGCCTCAGGAGGAAAAGCCAGGGATGATGGCCATGTTCATAACCCAAACACTGGTAAGGAGAAGCAGGCAGATCCCTGCAGCCAGACTACACTACTTGGCAAGCTCCAGGCCTCTACACCCATGAGCAGAGACATGTGTACATGCGCACACATACCCCCTTACACACACACACACACACACACACACACACACACACACACACACACATGAGGAATGTTTATTGCCGTGAAAGAGATAACAAGTTGTATTTGAACCCCAGCCATGTCACCCAAGTGATAAAAGACAGTGGAGGATTGTGACTTCTCTCCAGTCCTTAGGACTATGGAATTTATGCCCATTTTACAATATACACTTGTGCTGTGGGATGTATGGCAAATGTGTTGCTGATTAATCAATAAAACACTGATTGGCCGTTGGCTAGGCAGGAAGTATAGGCGGGGCAAGGAGGAGAATAAAGCTGGGAAGTGGAAGGCTGAGTCAGAGAGACACTGACAGCCACCATGATAACAAACAGCATGTGAAGATGCCGGTAAGCCACAAGCCAGTATAGATTTATAGAAGTGGATTAATTTAAGCTGTAAGAACAGTCAGCAAGAAGCCTGCCACGGCCATACAGTTTGAAAGCAACATAAGTCTCTGTGTTTACTTGGTCGGGTCTGAGAGGCTGTGGGACTGGCAAGTGATAGAGATTTGTCCTGACTGTGGGCCAGGCAAGAAAACTCTAGCTACACACTTGCACTAGGAAATTGCTCAGACGAGGCCAAATGAGAAGAAATGAGTAATCTAAAATTAGGGGGTATAAGACATAGAAATAAGACAGGGACATTATTTATAATTTATTAACATGGTTATTGTGGTTCTTGGGTTTGAATTAGGCATCAAAGAGCCTAGACCCTTGAACATGAATTACCTTGTCTGTGTTCTCTGATATAAAGCTGATATAAACACACACACAGAGACACAGACACACACACACACACACACACACACGCACGCACGCACGCACGCACGCACATGAGTTACTCAGATTTCAAATGGGTGAAAACAAGAGAGTCAATGTCTCAACATGCCAAAGGACATATTTTTCTAAACTTGAAAACACAAGCAGTACTTGTCCTTAAAAGATGAAGTCAAAAGAATCCTGAATATGACCACACATTTCATCTTCCTTCTAAAAACATATATTTACAAGTTAAGCAAAATAAAATTGATAAAGCCAAAGTAATTTACCTTAACAACGTTAACATAATGTAACAACACTCCCAACACGTGGGTGTGCCTCATGTCAATTATTCAGTGCTGAGCACGTCTGCCACTCCTAGACACCTGTGTGCTAGTCAAAGTTCTGTGCAGGATGTTCCTTTTCATTACGTCCCTTATCTTATTTAGATAGACATATTCAGTTCTGATATGTTTTAGTCCAAGATAGTCAAAATTGAGACACCACATACCAACTATAGACAAAATAGAGGCATTAAACTGAAGTATAATATAAATGTTTTTGAGGTTAACATTAGATTATGAATCTGATCTAAATAGAGCTCTTATTAGGTAATCTGCACTGGGGGGACAGTCAAGAGTTTGCATCATGTGTTTGAAACTAACTTTTCTAGGACTCTTAGTTCATGTCCTGGAGGAGCTGTACAAGGACATACTGTGGCAGAGGTGGGTTGGGGATACTTTTTGTGACAAGGATATTTTTCAGGATCGTAGCAGTCCACCTTCTAACCCTGCCTAAAACTACATGGTACATTTATATCTCTCTTTGATTTAAGTTTGACCTCTTGCAAAGATAATTCTATTAAGCTATTTTACTGAAAAATGTAGGCATGTGGTCAATATTTCCTTCCAAAATATACCCAGTGGTGGTAAACTAAATCCCTCTTCTGTTATGCCTCCCGCTTGTATATTAGGTTCTCAGGAAATAAATTTCAGTCTCAGAAAAAAAAAGGTTCTGGCTAAAAAAGATGATTTTTCAAATCTCAACAGAATAAAGCTTGGAAAAGCCACGCTTTTCTGGAATGCCTGTGGATACCAGCAGGCAGCAGAGCTAGGAAGTGATCAGATTCTCCTAACTCAGTTTCGTTTGCCTTTGTTTACTGGAAAACTGCACTCACAGCATCCATGGCAAACCAAGAGTGAAGCCTTGCAGGTCCTGACAGCGCTGCTCTCGCACTTGGCACAGGCCAGGTACTTCTTGGAATAGGCTCAGAACCTTCTACAAGCGCAGCTGCTGCTGGACTTGAGGTCCCAGAACCCAGGCACAGCTCTGGGAGCAGCCAAATTAGTGTGTTCCCAGCCACGACCACTCACTCACTTTCTGTATCTTGAAATATTAAAATAAGCCCAAAGTGTCTTTAAAATTTAAAATTTAATTATACCCTTTGGAATCCATGCTTTGGAAAGCATTTTTCCCCTTAAATAAACCAATAGTTGGAACACATTCACATACACACAATATATATGTATATTAAAGTGTGCTTAGAAAACTCTGTTTACTATAGTATTTGGTTTAGCAGGAAAATGGAGAAATCCACAGTTTACACTTCCATGTGCTTTTGAAAAGATTTTCAAAACATAGCTAGTAAGCATTTGTCTGTTCACTGATGCATGCACTTGTTTGTGAAGCAAATCTTATCTCTGAGTAGTGACCTATGGGGCTAGAGAGATGAAAATGACTTCCCCCGTTAGATCCTTATATTGTGTGCCTGCTAAAGCAGCCCTGTGCTCCTCTATGCAGAATAATAAATACCATCCTTAGGAGATAGTGATTACAACAATGGCTGTTCTCTTGCCAAAAGAAAAAAAGGTAACAAAGGTATTTTAAATTGTATTTTTTATCATGATAGAGTTCCAATAATTTAGCTAATTACTAATAACTACTTTTTTTGCCTAATAACTACTGATAATTAACATTGCCATTTAATGCAATCAGTAGTTGAATAGAACATAAATCCAAGAAGTAAGCACTAGGGAAGATGTGTAACTGATAATGTTGCAAGATTTGTAATTCTGGAGGATAGAAAAAGGAGAACCCAAAGGAAATTAAATGCTGCTTCTCCCCCAATAAGTTATTAAGTGTTCCTATACAACAAAGAACACATTTTATAACATGTATATTTTTGGTAATTTCTGAAAACCTACAATGAAAATTATATATGTTTTCTACATAAACACTTCTTGCTTCTATCTCTAGCTACTGTTTCTTTTTCCCAAAACACTGAAACAAACTGTTACTTTATCTTGTTTTCATAGATTATTTGAAATTATAAATTGTATTTTAAATATTTATATGTTATAAATGCCTTACCAACTTGCTTGATTTAATAAGAGCACTTAGCATTGCAGTTGCATTTGAAAAATAAATAAGCACAATACAACTTCAGTTAATATAATCTAGCCTTCCTTCACTAAATACTGTCAAGTCAAACTCCGGTGTAATCAGCAGTTGCTAGTAGCACCACTCTGTGACACTGGTTGAAAATAGCTACCCTGAAACGTGAAGTGCAACACGAAGAAATTATTCAACAGGTTTGTACATTTCCCAGGGTTCTGTCCAGATTGAACCAACTGGTGCAAAAGCATGAGCCTGAGACGGAGCAGTGTGAGCAGCCCAGGTGTTGAACTCTTTTTGCCCTTTCTCTCTCCCTCTCCTGTTTTTCCCTTTGGGTTTCTCGGGAACACAAATAAAAGCAACTAGCATCTTAATAAAGTGAGAAGTTATAGAAAACCATCTCCAAAGAAGATAATATTGAGACCTTTACTTGTGGCCATTTCTCAATTATTTCCTTCTAAAATTAAAATAAACTATGCCGTTCTAACACATGAAGAGACATTAATACTTTGAAAGGTCTATATTGCTGATTTTTTCTTGTTGTATATGGCATCCATGGATCCTGGTGGAAGAAATGTATCTGCAGATAGGAACTGCCTCGGTAGGCATGGGCATGACTAAATCTCATGACTTGGATTCAGTTCAACTTTGAAGCCTGAGACCCATTCAGAGGGTCCACATGTCCTTTTTAGGCATCCACCACTGAAAACAAAGAATGCATCAACCCCTGAGTGCCCTCCCATACATGTGGAGGATGAGGATGGGAAGCTGGATCTGGAGTCATTGTTATCATTCCTGATCCTGTGTACCATTTGCATAATTTATCCCACCCATTTTAAAGTGCTTGATTTAGCTAAACCATGTTTGGAGGAAAGCCAACAATAAAATCTCAGAGGTCACTTGGGCAACATACGTCATCCTGTGAAGCTGTTTTAACATGCTTTGCTTACATTATAACAATTATATATATATATATATATATATATATATATACACTAAATGTATAGGCATACATATTAAAGACTCCAAAGTTTTCAAATGGATGCCTGATCTTTTGAAAGTCTTTGATACTGAACTTACTAAATATTTATTTAAATACTTTTTAAAATATTAACATAATACATATTACTTAATTTATATATATACACATACATGTAAATATATGTTTGAATAGTAAATAAATGGATAGCTTATATAATATAAATAATGGATAAATATAACTATATAAATAGATTTAAATTGTATATTATATTTAATACATAATCTATTATTCATGTGTATGCTACTCTACTAATAAATTATGCATTATTCAAAAGATGAAGTAAATTTTTAAAGATAAAATAAGGAGTAAATAAACAATTTTATTAAAACTTTAATTTTATTCTATTCATCAATGATTGGACTAATACCTTTTTCTCTCAGATATTTTCAGAGTAAATACACTCTGTCTTTATGTTCTACACTTATCTGTCAAGGGTAAGACAGAAAACAAGGCTGTCAAGACTGTTTTCTTACAAGGAGAACTTAGTACTAGGGCATTATGTATATAGGAAACAGAAGAGCTGAGAACACCAACAGCAAGTGAGGATGCTGCTCAGAGGTTTACAGCTGCAGGCACCTAGCACAGCTGGGCTAGAGGCAGAACAGAGAAGATGGGACCTGGAGGGAGCGGAGTGGGAGACAGCCTCTCTAGGGGTCTGCTGCAGACGAGAATGTGGAGAGATGCAGAGCCTCCCATCCATCAGCAGACCTAGCTCTAGCCTTGTGCATCAGCAGCACAGGCTGTAGGGCCCCCTCTGCTGTATTTCAGAGCAAAACAGCCACACAGAGAACAGAGATGAAGCAGACAGCCCAGAACCTGCCAGTGGAGTCTCCCTCTGCTTGTTAAATACCCCATCCTCAGATTTCTGCATCTTGATGTATCTTCATTCTTCTGGCAGAAATGCTGTTCTTTCTTTCCCTTGCTTATACAGCCATCAAGAACCTTTTCAGTTGCCTTACAAACACTCATGGTGTTTCTACTGTATACAATGTGCTGTGTTTAGGGTCATAGAACTATCATTTCCTTTTAGAAACAACTCTATTCCCCCAACCTTTCTGAGGATCACTGGGGATTCTGCATAATTTCTACTGAAAGACTTTGTTTCTAGGCACATATTAAGCACACGCTCTACCACTGAGCTACATTCCTAGCCCTTTCCTTAAATTATATGTCCTTAAATATTGATTGAACTTGTACACTTGAGCAGTGCTGAGTAAAGTTTGAGGACCTAGCACACCTGGAGTCTTGCTTCAATCCCTGCCTCTGCTACTAACTAGCCGTATGAGTGCCTCAACTTCTTCATCTGTTTCCTGTGGTGATAATAATATGGACCTTATAGGTGGAATCACACACACACACACACACACACACACACGTATATGTGTGTGTGTGTGTGTGTGTGTGTATTCTCAATGCAAAGAACATAACAGATGCTCAGCAAATGTTTGATTTTATAAATCATTCACCTATTACACCTCTCCTGTGAAACCAAATGATGTAGGCCAAAGACAAAATATTCTTAAGACTCATGAGTAAAAAAGATTAGCCTGTCAGAGTTCATGCAGGAACCTGCACTAAAGCATTTTAAAGTATCTAGAAGGGATGGTGAGACAGCTTAACCTGCAAAGTGCTTGTTGTGCAAGCATGTGGACCCAGGGTCAATCTCCAGAGTTTAAGTGCACACACATATATATTCATACTACGGGCATGTATTCAAATGTCCATCTTAAAGATTAAACTCAGTTTCCCACAGAGCCACTTAGTGGTGAATTAGCCTCAATGAGTCAATTCCTGTCCCTGTGTTTTGAGGTCATTCTACCATTTGGTTTGGTGTCAAAAGGCTCAGAGATCTCACCGTAGGTCTACCTATGCATCTAATTTACCCTTCCTGCTGTTTCCAATTACTTTTTAAAACAAAATTCTTAGTCTTCTCTGTTCCTTGCATCCTTCTTGGAGTCCCATTTCGATGTCTAAGGAGTCAAATGTTATGACCTGCTCTGGCTGTGTTATCAACATCTCTTTGTGAGTTAGTTAACAAGATGAAGACATTTTCAAAACAATTCATTGTAGATGTAACCAACCATCTTATTAAATAAGAAACCCAGAACCAATGCAAAGAAGAAAGCCAAGAGATCAGAGCTAAGAGCCTTACCCTGCAGCTAGCCTCTTAAGCCAAGAGACCTCTCTGAAAGAGAGCTACTTCCTGTGTGTTTGTCTTTATATAGTCTTTCTGTTCTGCCTTCTCATTGGTTGTAAGCCCAAACACATGACTGCCTCGTCACTGTCTGTCTGTAGAGACTTCCAGGTCTTCTATGGTTGGGATTGAGATTAAAGGCGTGTGTCTCCAATGCTGGCTGTATCCTTGAACACATAGAGATCTACCTAGCTCTGTCTACCAAGTGCTGGGATTAAAGGCATGCACCACCACCACCATGCTCTTGCTATGGCTCTAATAGCTCTGACCCCCGGGCAATTTTATTTATTAACATACAATTAAAATCACATTTCAGTACAAATAAAATACCACCATAATTCATCCAGCATCTACAATCCCTCTGGAGTACCAATTACCTCAAGCTTGGCTGTCTTGAAAGTTCTCTGAACACTAAGAGAGTGTTTCCCCACATTTTAATTCTTCCCTGTTATTTTATTTTGCTGATTTGTTTGAACCTAAGTTAAAGCATTTTACTCACAGGCCTGGAGAGATGGCTCAGTAGTTAAGAGCACATCCAGAGGGCTTGACTTCCATTCCCAGTACTCACATGGCTGTAACTTCAGTTCTAGGGGATGTGACACCCTCTTCTGGCTTCTGCACATGACAGACATGCAAGTATGCAATACACTCCCATGCATCAAAGAAAATAAATTTAAAACAATGGAAGCTGCTTTGCTTTACAAAAGCATAAACAACTGAAGATTTTACTCACACAGAGTGCAAGTCTTTAGAATTTAATTATACTAGGAATTATCATATAAACAATTGAGGATTTTCCTCACAAGGAGTGCCAACATTTAGAACTTAGTTGTACTAGGAGCTATCAGTCGCCGACCACCAGCCTAAAAGAGGAGTTTTGGGGAACGTGAATTTCAATGTCTACTTTCTTTCCCAGAAGGGTTTGAACCCAGGGCATCTGCTAGCGAGGTTTCACTGTTGTTCCCAGCAAGCCCTGTGTCTTGCCATCCATGTCTCTCTGTAGTTCCCTTCCGTGCCAAGTAATATATTCTGTTTCTGAAATGATGGCATGTGACTTCATAGATTAATTAATAGAAATATTATAGCCTCTGCCTTTCTTTATTGGAAATCACTCCCTTTGACATCTGCTATTGTGGTGATATTGTGTTCCCCAATATATTGTGCACCCTAATAAACTTATCTGGGGTCAGAGGACAGAACAGCCACTAGACAGACATAGAGGCCAGAAAATGGAGGCATACACACCTTTAATCCTAGCATTCTGGAGGCAGAGATCCTTCAGATCTCTGTGATTTCAAAGCCACACTGGAAACAGTCAGGCATGGTGACACACGACTTTAATCCCAGGAAGTGATGGCAGGAAGCAGAAAGGTATATAAGGCATGAAAACCAGGAACTAAGCCTGGTTAAGCTTTTTGGCTTTTAGCAGGAGTTCAGCTGAGATTCATTCTGGATGAGGACTCAGAGGCTTCCAGTTTCAGGAAGCAAGATCAGCTGAGAAGTTGGTGAGACCTTTAGAGATTCATGCTACATGCTATGGTGTAAATGCACTCAGCCTGTGTAGCCTGCACAGGCCAAGGAAGCAAGACCTTGTCCACTTTATTGCACTGTTATAATGGGGATATCCTCAACTCTAGTCAAACTTTCAGGTGATGTCAGGTTCATGTGACATCTTGACTACAAACCTTGAGAATCCTCAAGCCACAATAATTTTCTAAGACCATAAACGTGTAAGATATCTTTTTTGCTCTAAGTCTCTAAATTTTAGGATAACTTGCTATATTATTTCTAATTTTAGCCACAATTGTTTGCTCTGCCCCAAGTGTCCATGTTTAAAAAACTATTTTCAGTATGAGAATGAATTTTCTCCCCAAACTCATTCTGCTCTACCTGAGACAACACTACTGGTATCCTTTTGAGCACTGCAAAGCACTCAGCATTAGCTAACAGTAAGTGGTATCATGCCAGTAACTTTCCTTCACTGTTGAGCTCTAGGCACCTATGGTAGGAATGGGAAGGTGATGGACAGATGGAGAAGAAACTGAGTGCTAGTCTACTGTAAGAAAA